>NW_019417117.1:395066-625091 GCF_000390285.2 Anoplophora glabripennis
TCAATTAATATTAATTTCGTTATTTTATATTAAATACATATCATTTTGTTTATGTTGTACATCTTAAGCCGTGTTGGGGTGCGTAATACAGCCTAATCTGCATAATTATTTTTGTTTGGTGTTCAAAAAAGAAATTTTTTGTGGTATATTGAAAATAAATGATATAAGTTTAATTTTATACTTGTTTTAGTTAATACATAAAAAATGTGGATATTATAATACAATAATATATCATATTATCGCGGGATCCCGTTTATACCGAGATCCCGCGGGATTTTAAAGTCAAGTGCCGCAAATACCGGGATTTTCAAATCATTGCGGGATTGCAAGCCCTAGTAGGCACCCACATAAACGTCAGTAAATGTACCTTTCCTGTTTTGTTGAGAGTTTTGTGAAAAGTAGGTACCCGATAATTGTGATTAATTCATTTGTTAATAGTTTTTTAAAAACATACAGCGGGGTGTGATTATGTTTATAGTGCCATCCTCAATTTTCTGTACATTCAACAGACGTGTAAATTTCAGGTAAAGTAACGATAAACATAACGGGTAAAAATATGTTTTTTTTCTTATTCTAAACGTCTTGTCAACTTATAAACTGTCTTATACCCTGGAGAAAACATGTGTAACTGGTACAGTGAAGGGATATTATGCCTAACTTGATTAGATTTTCTAAAATTCTGGACAAAAAAACTTCTATAAATTCACTGAGAATTACGCATAAAACACCCCCCTTATATGACAACTTATGCTTACTAAATCATATCATTAACACATATTTTTACGTGAAATTTTATTGAAATATTTTCCATATTACTCGCTATTGTCTAATATGGTGAACAATGGGTAATAAATAGACATGCAATTAGTTTTATTAAGAAAACTTCTGTAAAAGGCGGTCTATTTATGTTTTCATAACCATCAGATGAAAGTTGAAACGCGTGGTGAAAAGTATTTTATATCGAGGTAAGTGACCTTCACTTTCGATACATATTTTTACTATCGAATTGGATGGAAATGTTCGACTTGGCAAATGGCCCTAAAACGAATTTTGTTCATTTATTTAATATATCACACTTGTCACTTTCAAGAGAAGCATAGATAACGCGACAAATCCAAAACTGCTGTAAAAATCAAATGGCGATGCATAACATTTGATGGTCCAGTTGCAAAATCGTTTTTGTAACTATCTAGATTAACATTAAAGATGATGATTTAATGAATTAAATTATTAGGTGTATTTTCAGTTATTGTTTAGCATTTAAGCAAATTTACTCATTTGTGACATACAGAGTGTTCCTCGTTGACGAGACATTAGACATATTTCAGAGAATACTTAAATTTTAAAAATTTGGGCAATGGTGTTTCCGGACATGCCTTTCTCAGCTAAAATAATGGCGTCCATATAAAGCTTCCGGTTATACCGGAAGTTGACATCATCTTCATTATTTTAAATTGAACACCCTGTATATTATTGCTATTTTGGATTCTACGTCAATTTTTAGGTGAACTTTCATAAAGGTTTCCTATTCTTACAGTTAACCGTTTTTGATAATATATTTAATTTTTTTTCAAAAAAAAAAAAATAAAAAAGCACTGCCTAATTCAAAAAAGTGTGTATTTTACAATAATAAAGTTAGAGGGGATAAAATTTATAGGGGATATAACTAAAACTCTAAGCTTAGCTGAATAAACGCGTATTTTTTTAGTTTTCTTTTTACCGAATTACTTTCTTTTCTCAAAATGTGTGTTATTCCATTAAATAATAGGAATTTCGGATTTTCCAAATTACCAATTCTTTTTTATTTTTCTGATAAACCTTGAATACATGATATTTGTGCTCTATACATATATGTATAAAACTGTAATGTCATCTTTAAGAATTATTTTTATTGTCAAAAGTTCTATCAAATCTTTCTGAATAATGATAATATTTTTAGAAATTCTATATCAAACTTGATCTTAATCAGAAGGAATTTATTTTCATTTGTATTATTATATTTATTTTATGATTTGAACTGAAATTTGAATACCTATTAGTATTCGTTGGTAATCTATAAATTCTAGTTTCATATTACTATTAATTAAAATATCTAAGAAAGGTAATGTGCTACTCTTTTCAGTTATTAAAGTAAATTTAATCTATTGGGCTTTGTCATTTGCATAGTCCAAAAAATTATTTCGATCATCAAAATTAAGCCGAATTATAAGAAAGCCATCAAACATTTCCCAAATAATAGATTTGTTGTTTATATGTAGAACAGTCATTGAAGTTGAAAATCAGCAGTAACCTCGGAATTCTTTGAAACTGCATGGATTTGCATGAAAATAGGAAATTAGAATAAGGGTCATCTTAGGCTCAAGTTCAAAAGTTGACATAAGCCCGATTGACGCTTTTTGTTTTTAGGGATAGAAACTACCCCTAAGTGAAAAAAATTGAAAAAATTAAGTTTGAAGCATTTTATTGATAAAAATCTTGTTCAAGCACTAGTATTAAATAATGTTCCATGTTCTCGAACATGTTTTATGATATATATTGTATCTTTTCGACCCTTTATTTAACCCTTAAAAACTAACCCTATGCAAAAATAATGATAAAACATTACTTTTTAAAGATTTAGAATTGGAATTGTGCAATTATTTAAAATAAAAATTACCTTATAGGTAATAAAATAATTTTTCCCTTTCAACCCCTAAAAACCACCCCTGTATTGACAAAAATTATAAAAAAATTTACTTTTTAAAAGCTTGGAATGCTTTAACAGTGGAATTATTTAAAATAAAAATTCCATTATTGCTTATGAAAGAATTTGTATCTCATAACAGTTTTCAACTCTTATAAATCACCCCTGTACTAAAAAAATGATAAAAAATTACGTTTTAAATATTGGAATGCTATAATTGTGCAATAATTTAAAATAAAAATTCCCTTATATTGTTTATGAAAGAATATTTTACTTTTGCCATTTTCAACTCTTATAAACTACCCTTTTACCAATATTAATGTAAAATATTTTTATTATAATCGACTTTTAAATATAATCAATCATAAAAAAAATTGCTACGCTGCATATAAATAGTCACACTAAATTTTTTTACATATTTTATTCATATAATATATAAAGATGAGAAAGCCTATTTTGCTCCGAAAAAATGTCATTGGTTTTTTTACCATAACTCAGTTAATTTTGTAGCTATAGTATCCTACAAAAAAGCATTTTAAAGATAATTTCAAGAGCTGTAAGATCGTTTGCATATAAAACCTTTTAAGTCCTTCGTTTTTTAAAGGGAAAGCATCGAAGGGCTCGAGAAAGGTCGTTTTTTCACTAAAATGGATACTTCAAACGGCGATATCTCCTTTATTTTTATGCTATAGGAATAAAAAAATCATTTTTGTTGTCTATCATTTTTAAGTATCTATCATAGTTTCTGAGTTATTATATAAAAATACGTTTTCAACTTTTACCGTACATTATTCAAAAAATATGCATTCTAAACTTCTGAATCGTATGAAAAACACAAAAACAAAACTAATTGTAAAGGGTCTATGATTAATTTTGATTCTGATGGAAATGGTACAGCGTTTCCTTAAAAATATGAGCAACCTATCTGTTTTTGACGATAATTCCTTCAATTTTGCTCTAATTAACTTTTATAAGTGCTCATTTAGAAGGTCTTTTCGAGTACTACAAAAAACTCCCGTAAAATTAATCCTTTTTCCATTAATTGACGTTGAACACATCGATTCGAGTATTCCCCCCAAAACAAGTCCCATTCCACTAACCATATTTCGCTTTGTATAGGACGTACAACACTTTTTAAAAAATTATTTTCTTTGTTTATTTATAAGCTACATTTTTGTTCATTACACTTTTTTAATAAAATGCGTAGTTTTTGAGTTATTCGCGAAAAAATACTTTGAAACAGTGTTCTTTTTCACTAAAAATTCAATTCAAGTTTTCAATCGTGAATAACTAAGGAATTATTGATTTCTCGAAAAAATATTTTTTGCACAAAATTTGATTCTCTATCCATTTCCAGCGTTATTTAAAAAAAATTCCACCCCTAACAGGGTGGAAGCGTCAATCGGCGCTATGTCACTAATGTGCATTGACCTTTTCTCTAACTATCTGCCAAATTTCAAGTCGATCGGCTCGGTTTCAAAGAATTCGGAGGTGAAAAGCTTCAATGACTGTACTATAAATTAATATAATTGTTTTCAATGTTTTCGAGAAATGTATAACTTAATATTAGATATAGTGACGATTTCATTGCGATTCCGATTCTATGATACAAATCATTTTTTTGTATGTTTTATGATAAATACTTAAATTTTATCTGTTTTTATTTAGAATATTGATACACAATAAAAATGAAGGCTAGTATAATATTTAATTAATAATCTTTCATGTCTGTGAATTCCATTTCAAGGTTATAGCTTATAATTTTTACAGATTTAGTAAAATCTTAATTTAATTGTCTATAACATACCCATTAATCGAATTGCGTGTAATACATACTTAAATTTGAGTCAAATTCGTTACTTGTGTGAAATGTCCATCAATTTTTGCAGTTCTACTTAGAAAATAAACATCAAGGAATGTTTTCTGCCGAGTACTATCAGTTGCAATGAATTTTATCTTAAACACATTTGTAAACCATAATATCACCCAGTGTATATATCTGACGATTTATTACCTTCAGTTATTTAAACGTTGGTCTAATGACCGATATAAAAACTAATGTGTATTCAACAGCAATTGATAAACGTTATTGAATGCCATATACAAATAGTAAATAATAATAAACGCGAGTTGGCAAGCGAGTTTTGCAATTCACCAGTTCGGTACGATATAATTTGAAAGGACTTCCGTGAGCGATTAGGCACAGTATAACATTATAATAGTGTCACCAGCTATGTTTTTTACATGCCGATGTTAAGTAATAGATTACAGCTTCGTATATAGCTGGAATTATACATTAACTAGACATTGTGTTATTTAAAAAAATATACTAAAGGTAATATCTAAACTAAGCGAAATATTTGGATTCTGATGAAAGTATCTTTCGTTTGTCAAGTTTAACATTCCATCAGTGAAATTCAGATCAGAGCAAACTAACGTAATAATTTTTCACTACAATAATTATAGATAATTACACTAGTGCAATAATTCTGGTAATTGCAGCAGAAATGTAATTTGATATGCAAGTCTTGAACTTTTTTATTTGCAAATAATCTGTTTTAATTAACATGACATTATTACATGGAACAGAAAGACATGATTTTTAAACATTATGGTGTAATATTTATAATTGTGCCATTTTGATACCAACATTGACTTTTAGGCTATTGATTATATAAAAAAAAAAACAGGATTGAAAGGAACTATGACGTTCAAGCAATTTTATTACATGAATTACTTAAAAAATTTAAAAGAAAAATTTTATGGAAAAAATCGTTAAGGAACAATTTAAAAAAAAGGCAAAAAATAAGATTGTTTCTTTGATGAAGTACTCAAAGAAAATTGCTCTACAAAAAAACTAGAAGAGATTCCATTAAAAATGGTGCATCTTTCCAAGGGTTTTTAGACTAATAATATTGACTGAGTTATAACCGGCCAACCTTAAATATTTTTTTGATTTTCGTCGTTTTTAACATAAGAATGATTATAATTCTTATTGTTTTTACAACACATTGGTTCTTTACTTAATAAAAAATTATTTCAAAAATTTTATTTGTTAATAATAAATAAAGATTTTCACAACTGTATGAAACTATGAGAGATTTTTCAAATGAAATTACAGTTTATCATACATAAAAAAAATTGTCTTTTTTACTATCTCAAATAAGAAAATTTATAATAATATACATGGTGTTTCATGATATATGAGCAGGACTTCAGGATGTGATAGCTCGTCCAAAAATTTGAAAAAAAGTTTGTATTAACTTACCCTCTAAAATGCACAATTTTCGAGATACAGGGTGTTGAAATTGTAAAAAAAATTTCGTTTTTTGCGAATATCTCCGGAACCGTTTATCGTACAGAAAACAGCTTTTGTAAGCATTTACTACTCATAATAAGCTATGTTCTGTGCGAGAAAAATTTTTTTTCAAAGNGGGTAAACGCGACAAAAATCGAAAAATTGGCTAATTGTAAGTTTAAGCGGCCATATATTAGTCAATTTCCATCCAAAAATACTTTACACCCTCTTCTTTTGAAGGAAATTTTATCTACTTTTTTTTACGAAGCAATGCCTATCTCTACTCAAAAAAAAACTATAGGCAAAAAAAATTTAAAAATCGGATGTTTTGCTTTTTTTCAAATTGTTTATTAACGATTTTTTTGCATAAAATTTTCTTTTAAATTTTTTAAATAAGCCATTTCGATGGGAAATTCAATTCTCTACAAAATTTTTCCTATGAACTATACCGAAATTTTGCTCCGTTTTCGAGCTACAATTAAAAAATTGAAAGGAGTGCATTTTCACCCCTATCTTCAATTTCCACCCTCTAATTTAATAGCACTCCGTGGTTTTCTCATCTAAAATGACCATTTGAACGATTCATGTAATAAAATATCTTGAACGTCATAGTTCCTTTTAAAATCTTATAATCAATAACCTATTTATCACTTATCAGCTTGAGAACACGTTTTAGTTTACATTGACATATAGGTAACTTGATTTTGAATAGAATTTGACTTTTTATGTAACAATTTTCTTATAGAATATATTCATGTAATAAAAATTAGTAAAATTTTCAATAAATGTTCACTTTTTTAGTCCTGAGATACGTACAATTTTCTTTGTACATTTATAAGGATATCTAAGTTAAAAAAAATAATTGCCAAAGTTGCTTGTTATTTATATATCTTATAATTATATTAAGCGTGCTAATTAAAATTACTTCTAAATTTGTAAAATTGTGATCACATTTTGCCATTTTTCTCGAAAACATTGCATTTTACGAAAAAAATATCGAGAGACAAAGAAGTTTCAGAATTCAATGGCAATACCGATGATTTTTGGGTCGCTGATTACGAATCTGAAGTCCGAATCCTAAAATTCCTGAATAAAAAATGGCGGATCCAATATGGCGAATGTAAGAATTGGAAAAGCATTAAAAATTTGAAGGTTATGGCTGAAACTTGTTTTTACAAGGTTTTAATATAAAATTATGGCGGATTGAAAAGTACCGTAGAAACTGGTATTTACCACCCAAATGAATGCGTTTTGAATGTTTAAAAACTGGAGTCAATTGAGTAAAAATAGGTAAATGTCTAAAAATGAGAAACAAAGAATTCTATTTGAAGTGTCTCTTCTAAGTTGCACTTGCAGGGATGACAAACGCCCCTTTAGATGAGATACTTTGCTACTTGAATGATCAAATTTATATTTTTAGCTCTAAAATCTTTTGTGCATCTTATATTTCCCATTTAAGCAACAAACTGCAGCATAATCTTCAAATTTTGAATGCTTTTCCTATTTCTACATCTGTCATATTGGATCCGGCATCTTTCATTCAGGAATTTTCGGATTTGGGTTCGTAATCAGCGACCCCAAAAACCCGCGGTAATAAAATTTAGGCAAAAGTATTGAGTAGAAGTATGTGTGACTTTATGATTCGGATTCAACATAAAAAAATACACAAAATCTATGAACTTGTGTCTATGGTACAGATTTTTTTTGTAGGGCTGCGTAATTAAACGCATTGAAATTTATATTAAATTTAAATGCATCAATTATTCATAAGGTTATGTTATAACAGTAAACTGAACAACAGATTTACATATACTTAAATAAACAACTACATTTGGAACAGAGCAATTATTTAATATATACGTTAAAATGTTATTACTATTTGATTATCGTTAATTGCATTTTCAAATTCAATTATTGTTTCAAGTACCATACGAATGATGCTTATTAACACATTGGGAAAAACAATTTAGAAACATCTCGTAAGTAATTCTGATAAATAGTTACAGCAGAATGAATACAAATTTTGAAGAACTATTCTTAATTCCTTACCCTTTAAAAAAAGTTGCTAACTTTTCGATATTTTAGTGAATGCGCTGGTAATTTTGAAATAAAAAGCGTTCTGAAAATAAATAATTGTAGCCTTAATTAAAATAGAAAAGTCGAAATATAAATAAAATAAAGTAATATATATTATAGCTCAAAATGTAATACCAATTTGTATTTAAAAAAATGATTATAACATGATTATGATATACAGGGTGTTTCAGGATTAAATCGACAAACTTTAAGGAGATATTCCTCACAAAAAAAAAATAAGAAAAAAATCAAGGATAAATTTTTTTCCAGAGACGCTTCATTTTCGAAATATAGGGCATTAAAGATTTAAAAAAAAAATTCGAATTTTTTAATAAATTTTAATAAATGACAGCATCATTTTTTATTTTCAGTAGGGACGCATTAATTTTTTTTATAATTTAATGAGTCTGTGTCCCCATAACTCCGCCACTGATTGCTTGCGGGACTTCTACTTCTATGGAAAAATGGTATCTTATAAGAAGATGTGTCATGCCAAATTTGGCTTAAATAGCCTTCTTCATTTAGAAGTTATTTAAAAAATTCGATTTGTTTTTTTAAATATTTAACGCCCTATACTTGATTTTTTTCTTATTTTTTTTATGAGGAATATCTCCTTAAAGTTTGTCGACTTAATCCTGAAACACCCTGTATAATAATCATATTCTAAATTTTTCTTGTAACCTTTAGAACCCAAACCGATTACTTTGCATTATAATCACCGTATTACGTATTCCAGGTCCACCAAAAATAAAGCACGTTAGTTATTATTGCATAAATAGCGGTTGCCAAATATTGAAGGAAAATACATTTTAAAATTCCAACACAATCCACCGATAAATCATTGCGATACGTCGAGCGGTGTCTGTGGACACTTTCTTTAAAGGTGATGTGCGCTGGGACTCGTAAACACAATTTCTCTCTTCATATTCGGTCTTTCCAATCATAATTTAATAGCGAGTATGTCACAGATGGCTTCCGACATCGTCCACATATGTATTTTTTTCTAAAACAGTATAACTTTTATAGAAATTTAGTCTCAGCCAATGAGAACAGATAATGACAATACGCCGCCCCTTCGCCACAGAATCTTTTAGGTTAGAATGAGAAGCAGGTATGCATAATGTTATTATCATCAGTATTAGCTACTACTAAATACTATTTAGACTGTAGGAAAATGCCCGGTGCTCATAAATTCTTGAAAATCTCTTCTAGTTCTCACCTACAATTTGATAATATCTACTAATTGAAAAGAATCATAGAATCACACTTTAATTCAAAAGCTCTTTTACCAAGAACCATCATGTTAGTTAAGATTGTGATGCAAAATTGTAACAATGGCAACTTTTACTCCTCAAGATTATTGTAAATAAAACTGTATTTAAATTGCATATTTATTTCATAGTACAGTTTACATTTTTTAATGTACCTACTTCATGACATAATTATTAAAGAAAATAACTAATTAAATCAAATATAACTACTAAAAATAAATTTGCAATAGAAGTATATAAGTAATACACAATCAACGCATAATTTAAACATACCATCATTGATTTAATAATATACAGTTGTATGAATTTTACGCACAAAAGTTATTGAATAACATTTGTAGAAAATATTTTTTCAGTATGCTGAATTCACGCCTCCTGCTTTTGTTTTCGTCGGAACTTGAGATATACACGAAGGGAATACTATATCAAGAATCTGTTACCTGTCATGAGACTAAAAATAGCTGACGAATTTGTTGAAAAGTTTTATAAGACGAAACAAGAGCTCGACAGAGAAACTGAGCGTTATATAAATTCAGAAAAAGCATGAAATCGGAGATGTTGTTTATTGAAGAATGCCTAGAAAGCGTCGGATGGTTATTAAAAAAATCTTGGTTGAAACTCGCAGTATTACATGAAGTGAAAATCTGCCTTTATGTTTAATCACGAAAATAAAATATGTCGATTGTTCTACTACCTGTATAAATTTTCTCAACTGAAACAATAAACTGAATGGAGTGGCTTCCGCAAAACGATTTCCTTTCATTTTTAAAGTTAAAATGTTTTACTAAGCAATCATTGTCTTAAACTTTTAATCAAAAACCTTTGAACGTATAATATCAAAGAAAACAAAATAGAAGTTATATAGAGGGTATCTAGGAAATTGGGATATAAGTAGGCCTTGTTCATATAATTTTTGTTTATTCGGACTCATCTTTAGAATTATTAGAGCTTGAAGTTCTTAAAAATTGATTTTTCGATGTAACTTTTTTGTTTCTCATTAAATTTGGACGAAACATAATTTATTTGAAGCTACTTCAATCAACATATTCAATTTACTGATAGCTACTTTGGAGGATAGAAAGAAAAAACGCCTTTGCCAGACTTGCCGTCCAAAAAAGTTTGTGAAACTACTTTTTTAATTCCTGTACCCGTTTTGACTTTTGAATAAAAAGGTATACCTGTTTGTTATCGATATAACTAATCTTTTTCGAGATAAACACGTTTAGCGATAAAGATATCGTATATACTATTTCTGGCATATCTTAATAGTAGTAAAAACCGGAAAACAATAACACAGGTCAACATTTGATCTAAGAATAATCACCGGACCTGACCAGGGTACTTATAGGTTTTTTGGATCGCTGATTCCGAATCCGAGGTTGGCTAAGCTCCATCACGTCAGGTTCAAGGTCAACTGAAGGTCAAATGATCAAAAATGGTCTAAAAAATCTGAAAAAATTCATACGTATGTTTTTGGGGTAGCCGAGTTCAAAGTCGCTGCTATTTTTACCATTCAAAGACATTTAAAGGTCGTATCAAGGTCATTTGGAGGTCAAATCGAGAAATATGGTCTAAACAATCTGAGAAAATTTATACGTATGTTTTTGGAGTAGCTGAGTTAAAATCCGCTGTCAGTTTTACCCCTGAAGGACATATCAAAGTCATTTGAAGGTCTAATCGAGAAAATCGGTATAAAAAATCTGCAAAAATTTATACGTATGTTTTTGGGCTAGCTGAGTTCAAAGCCGCTGTTATTTCACCATTTAAGTACATCTAAAAGTCGTATCAAGGTCATGTCGAGGTCATTTGTAGGTCAAATTGAGAAAATCGGTCTAAAAAATCTGAAAAAATGTATACGTATGTATACGATTTCTGACCGAATGAGGCGAAAACATAAAGAAAACATAAACTTCTTACATCCTGTATAATTAAGAAGAAACTGACATTGAAAATAAATATCAGTGTTATAAATTATAATTAATAAAAAATGGTGCATTCTAGTAACATGCAATAAGAAAATTTTTTTGTAAAACATTATTAGGTGAATATATTTCATTGTCAGTAACAAGTTGAATATTTGATTTTATTTATTACATGATTATTTATCAATAGTCCTTTTATATCTTTTATATTCATTGTGTATGTATACATATTATTGCACCCTTTGAATTTTTCTATGTTCGTTTATTATTACGCTTCCTTCTGTTTAATGTTAAGAGCTTTTAAGTAAAGAAATAAATAATTACATAATAGTGGGTGAAATTTGACTACGTCAACCTATGGAACTAATCAATAATTAAAAATGGTAAGTAAAATTTGAAATACCTTGGAAAATTCGCAGCAAAAATTACTGTGTCGGCCTCTAGATTTACCTACACCCATCGAGTAGCCAAAAATAAAAACTACTTGTCAAATTTTATTGAAATTTCTGCAGCCGGTTTTTTTTTGTAATTTAAAGACATCGATGTTTTTCAAATTGTTACACTGAAATTGAAGCGTTTCCAGAGAAATGTTTATAAGAACTTTTTTGCTGGTTTATGACATAGAATCTACCGTTACAGTTTTGCCGAGCATTATAAACACCCCGTATAATATTTATTTCGTTGGTATTACTACAGGGTGATTTCACAGTAAATACAGAAACTGCAGGAATCGATTAATTGCCAAAAAACAAGTATAGTCCTGGGGGACGCGGTATTCGAGATATAGGGTGGTAAGAGTTTACAAAAAAAAAATTAATTTTCTTTCACATCGTTAAAACGCGCTTACGGAATTAGATGAAATTTACTACAGCATTTTCACTTAATTAGACATTTTATTGAATGTAATATTAACCTAGCAGCTTTAACCAGTGGCGTTACTGAAGATGCCGCCCTATTTTCCAAAGAAAAAAATACGCCAGTGGCGGTTTTTTGTAAAAATAATGTTACATACAGGTACTATTACGTTAAGTAAATGTTTCTTTGTGTTTTTTAATAATAGCAACCGTTTAGGAGATATTTGGGTTTGTTTTTACGTTTTATTGAATTTTTCTAATAAATGAAACATTTTATTTGATGAAATACTCGTATAACCTCCTGGTTTTAACTACTAAAGCGACTGCCAACTTTTTTCAAGAAAATAATACACCACTGGCGGTTTTTTGTAGAAATAATTTTGACAGAAAATTTAATTTTTTTTGTAAACTTTAATACACTGTATCGACTACCGTGTCTCCCATAAAAAAAGTTTATAGAGCAAACTCTACTTATTTTTTGGCAATTAATATATTCCTACAGTTTCTGTATTTAAAGTGAAATCACCCTGTATAACATCAACCAACCAGATCTGCTATTTTCAGTTTTAACAATTTTTCTTAATAAGGCTTTCCAATTTTCAAAAATTTGTACCACATACTAACTAGACTATTATTTACACGAAGTATAGTGCCAAGAAATCAACAAATATTTTGAAACGGTACTAGTACCACTTGCAGTTTCGTTATATAAAGTACCTAGATTTCAATATCCACAGACTTCTTAGAAAGTAAACACAACAAGAAAAGAAATCTGGTCTATACCATAGCCCAATTACCCCAAAGAAACAAGATTTTTACCGAATTTCCCCTAGAAGACTTCTAGTCTGGAGTACCAGGATCAACAACCAGATATCCAAAACAACGCTCACCCACACAGAGTACCGTTCAAGCACTGCACATGCGTTCGTAGCACCTCTCTAAAGTGGTACGCGCACTTCTCGACGCGGTCTGTCAAGAACTGACTTGGACTCCGTTAGCCGGTACTGCTGGTACTCGCAGTAGACTGTAGTAGAGAGTGGTATTTCTGATGGCCTACTAAGGGTTACGCCGGTTTCCAATCTCATCTAGCTTGACCTCAAAGCTACCGAATGGGCGGTGTTTACTTAAATACTGCATCTGGTGTATACAGGGCAACCGAGCATCAGCTGGTTTTAAACAATGCGTTTCAACACTTCACAGCTACTTCAAAGTCATAGTCCAAAACGGCACATGATAATAAAATTTCGAGTTTGTACATTTCCTTGTTATTTTCTCGGCACACTTGTCATAAAAGTTCGCACAATTGTCAGTAAAATGACGTAGACAGAAGTGCAATCTTTTCATTATACTAATCGTTTTAGTTAAGAATTGGGTAGGTTTTAAGTTTAGTAGTGTTAAAGAGTATAGGGCAAAAAAAAATTAATCAGCTAGAGCAAAGCTGACCGTTCGAAATAGTCGAAGTTACTCAGAACTCATTCAAGAACTGGACTGGATAACTTCGATAAATTTTATAAAACCAAATGCCCAATTCAATCTTGCCTCATCAGAGAAATTGAAGTTTTAAGAGAAGACTAGTACTTTTCCTATTTTTGATCATATTGGAACGGGTCTTGAGGAACTACATTGCAGTGGACCCAAAAAAAAGAGTTTCTTCTCAAAAAGAACAGAAAACTAATTTAAGCCACCTAATGTATTTTGCGACGGTTGATAATGGGCTCATTCAGCACTTTTTTTTATTTGCTTAACGGAAAGATATTGCAATTTTAAGGTTCTTTGCAAAAAATTGGAATTTTATATTGTAACAAATGCCTGGACGCGTGGTAATTTATTTATTAGTTCTCGGAACGAATGGGCCAAAAAGTAAAATATTTCAGTAAACACTAATTTATCGGAAAGTTAAGGATTTTCAAGTAGGTTTAGCGTCGTCACTAGGCCGTCCTTCGGAGAAGGCTTCATGAAATTTAACAGTATTTTTGAACAAGTTCACTTAGACTGTCGGGGCCATGTGTTGAGCATCTGGTATAAGGAGAAAAATCGATATTTCAAATAACGCGCGAAATGCATCCCAAAGAACGTAGGAATTCCAAGAATAAGTTGTTAGAAAAATAATAATAATCAAATAGCTGGTTTTTAGACGGATTTTCCAAGCTATAAGAATAGATTAAATGAGATCGACTAATCCGTCCCGTATTGCTACACGAAGTCACTAGAGGAAGGCTAGGGTTACTTGTAAGTCCAGTTAGTCACAGAATTATTTATATAAATGTAAATTCAGTCCATTAGATAACTATTAACATGGCATAGTTATGCCAAAGCGTCCCGATATTCAGGTTTCCCGCCAGTAAGATAAGAACAGAAACGTATGGATCCAAGAAATGGGCGTGTCGAAGCGAGGTGTCGAATTCAGGAGAGATCTCAAAAAAAAGGCAGTTTTTCCTTGGGTGCCACATTGAGCAGTCTACTTAGTTTTAGAGTCTCGGGTTAATTTAATAATGGATAAAGTCATTCCAAATTTTGCTATGGATCGCGCATTCCCTGAATCTCGGTACGCTGTCGCGTGTCAATAAATTAATTAATAATGTTGTTCGAACCCGTTGTGTCGCTATTTTGTTTGTTTGTTCTATTTTTATTGTTATTAAAACCCTTCCTAGAAGTTTTGGTGTTTCTTTCTTGTTCTTCCAACTTAAGTGTCCCCCTATACAACCAACCACTGGATTACCTTGTACATGAGCGACATACGGTAAGTGTCTGGTATTCATTCTCTGAACGTACAACATTTTTAAGTTCCCACGTATTAATTAAAATGTAATGATAATTATAAACTCCCTTTCGCGAAGTTAATAGTAAACTCTTTTGTGATACTGGTCATAGCGGTAGATAGATAAGTAAAAAAATAATCCCTCAGGTTACAATACCACCTACAAGTCATTCAAAAAATAAATCAATAGCTGACGCGCTGAGTATCCGCTGTACCGGCGGTGTGACGTCACCGCATGGGAAACCGATGCCGCATGCGAATACCGAATTTTGTTAGCAATATGGAAGACATAGAATAGAAAAAAATTACAAATATTGTATTTTTCCCCAATGTGAGAGCACTAGTTTGAAGACGCCTAAGAAAATAATAATGTCCCCGTAATTCTGTCGTGCGGATCTAAAATCAATAGTCTATTAGTCTCTATATATTTTTTTAATATCTTTTATTTGAAAAATGACATATTTTGAAAGCAACAAAACTATCCTGCGTAATTTAGGTATGTAATAATTACGTTTGTATCCTCTAGAAACATTATCCACTTGTGTTTTCCATTGCTGACTTTTTTGTGAATATTATACAAATTTACCTATAGGTACTACGTATTTATATAAAAACACATAATAAATATTGTATTATTAATATATTTATAAGGTATTAGGTAGATTTTATGTACTTTCCATGGGAATAAAAATAGTAATAAGAATTTTGTATTTAATTAGGTAAATCTTTGAAACCTGTGACAGAAACGGCTTAGTCCAATTAAACGTAAAATCCTTATTCTTATTTACTATTCGTATTGTACAAGAACATCAAAACTTTCGCTACAAACGTATTTTAAAGAAGCTTTGCACGTTATTGAAACGTAACCTTTGCGTTTTCACTCCTCTCATCTCGGCACTGATAAAGTCGTGGTTTTTGTTTTAAAAATCCATAATCTGTAGATGCAGAAACTCATCTGGAAGTAGCGCCAAGTCGGCTGACCGTCCCATGCGGTGACGTCATTGCATTGTAATGGTGGAGACAAATATTCGCATTTAACAATCATATACATAGTTTGAAAACCGCTCAACGGATTGAGTTGAAATTCTCAAGATCGCCTATTCATTTGTGTATACAAAATAAGAACGTTTTGGAACATTTATTTTTCTTTAATTTTATTTTTTTTAGAATTAATACCGATATTTCGAGATAATACAAAACGATAATCTCTCATAAAAATCCGCCAGAATCCTGTAAGTACCATAACAATCTGTCACCTCTGAAAAAAAACAGAAACGTCGCTGTCACTGTTAACTAAACGGAGGACTCCAAATTCAGAGGCTACTCCAAAAATCCTAGGTTTAAAACATTAAAATCATCATCATCATCATCATCATCATCACCATCATCATCATCATTATCATCATTCAGTCATGTTTCTAATAATTGATTCATATTTTTCAGGATGAAATCTGCATTATAAAAATGTTTCATGCAAATTTGTTACTTTTTTATGTATGTATAAGAACGTGTTCATATGTTTGCTTTTTGCCAAGAAGCTGATGTATGGCATTCCCAACATTTTGTTTAAATGAATAATATTTTAATTTCGTTTGTTGAACAATATTTAATTTAATTTACAACTGGAATTCGTTTGTTCTTAATATACAGTAGAACCTCGATAATCCGAACCCCTGTAATCCGAACGCTCGATAATCCGAACGCCGTTTTGGGAAAAATGTGCAATTCATGTGCAATACATTGCATAAAATATAGTTACCTTACTGTAGCACAGTAGTACCTATGTATTTCATAAAACAAACTATTTTGTACCTTTAACAATACAACGTGCTCCTTATTTTATGGGAAATAGTATGTCAGTGTTCATTTTTTGTATGCTACTATGCCTGGAAAGCACTTTGTTTGGTAATCCGAACGATTCGATAGTCCGAACCACACCCGGTCCCAATTAGTTCGGATTATCGAGGTTCTACTGTATTAAACTTTTTTCTTTGCCTTCTGTTTATTGAGCACTCTTGGTTATATCTCCGTTATTATTAAAGGTAGACCCATCAATATCTACATTACTTTATTCGTGAAACAACGTTCTATCCAAATCTGTAGAAATACACAGGCCTTTTTACAATCACTCTGTAAAAAAATCGGATGCACGCTAAAAACGGCTAAAAACAAAATAAACTCGACCTGTCTCTGTGTTTTTACATAAAAAGAGTTATTACTTTAATAATATCTTGAAATCGACGCGTCCAAATTAAAAATGAGTCCCGTTATTTTCACCCAAGTAGTCTACGATTAACAGAACAGTTTGTGATACCCCATATAATACTGTTTTAGGCTTTGTTTCTTCAAGTTATCTCTTAATTACTTACTAGATATCTGAATATTAGTAAATAATAAACTTTTGTGTTTTATATATCTATTAATTCCATTTTTAACACATGCTACTGAAAAGTTCAATTATTTAAAATGCAGGCTAAATTTCGTGTTGGTCTTTAACTTAAGCGACATGATAGAAACAATAACAGATGATGTCTTAGGAGATTTGCAACGTTATTTAATGTTTTTAATCCGAAAGACAGAGAAGCTCAAGACTAGGAAAAATGTGATTAAGAATTGAATATAGTATTATTTGTTCGAATAAGTCCAACTAACGTATCTCTTCCTGTAGTATCAGCGCTAAAATTTAATCCACATTCCGTAACATTTTGCCAGAGTCGTTTAAGGCTATTTATGCACAAAATTGCAATGGAATTTACATAACAATTTTATAAACAGACGTGACACACTTTTTCACCGACTCGCACTTTTGTGACTTTCACCCATTCCGATGTTTTTCGCTTTTTGGAACCAGGCTGTAAAAGGTGTGGCATCCGCAATGAATTTTTCAACTCTTTTGGGGAAGTCACAGCGAAAATATTGTTGCAGGGTTTCTATATTGCGGACAAAACTCTGCCAGACTTTGATAAATATTCTAAGTCATAAATTAACAGAAAAAATTCACATGGAATTGCGTTTGCAAAGACTACCATTTCAAGTGTAAAATTTATAAAAGAATTTGTCATATTCTGTACAATATAGATACAATTATTATTGAATTAACATTATTACACTCATAAGAATTTTCTGTAAAATTACTTACTAGATCATTGGTTATTTTGACACCATAGTAGGTAATGTAAAATTACATCATACAAGTCAAATTACATTAATTTTACACTTTCTGTGTAATTCAACAAAAATTAGGCATCATCATTTTGTAACATTTTTAGAAAGAATATAATTTTTTACATACCTACTTAAATATTTGACAGATTGGGACGTACTTAAGTGAACGGGAAATGACATTAAATAAATTTAAGAAGAAAATATTTGAGGTATAATCTTTGAACCATTTCGAGAGCAATGGCCACTTCTTCAGAACCTTAAACTGAAAACAAAATATAGTGTAAGTAAAAAAAAATAGTAAAATAGGTCTTAAAATAAGTAAGTTACAATCAGGAGTCTGCGTATAAATGTTAGGCAAGAATACCCTTTCTACAATCTTCTAATAAGATTGCACAGTTTTTGAAACTAGAACATCCTGAAACATATACAGGCCATTCATTCCGAAGAACATCGGCAATGTTCGAGCGGTCAAATCATTTTGAAAAAAATGTGACAATTAGTAAACGCGAGGGGAATAATTATCCAGATTTTATAAATGTTACTAAATGTAATAACTGTACAATTACTATAAATATTCATGCATAATACCACTTCTACGGTAAAATCCACTTACCTCCTTAAAAACAATGTATTAATAATCTATTTACTACAGTGGGAGCAGATAAAAACTATTACAGTAAAAATCATATGTGAATTTCCTCAATTTTTTTCAGTCTACATGGGAAAAACTCTTATTCGATCTAGGTCAGCTTCTGTTAAAATCTCCCTGCAGCAGATCTATATGGTAGATGTTTTTATATGATCATTACAGTATTATAGGGGAGAAATTGGCAATACCTACCCTCAAAACAAAATATCATGAATTCCATGAATATGGTAGAGATCCTAGAAAAGAAGAATATTTGATTTAATGAAATGATTACCTATTGTATTTTCCAATGGTAACAACGAGATTCGAGGAATATTGAATAGAGAATATTTGCTTAAAAGTTATAACAAAATAACGTTTCCGCCGTGTATTATTTTCTAAGTATGTACCTATTTTAAGAAATAAATGTCTAGAAATAGCCTGATATTTTGATAGTAACCTTAAACCAAATAGTTACCAAATGAGAGAAAAAAAATACTAATTTCATCTCTAGAGAGACCTATACTCATTTGTAAAAAATCTGTGGCGGACACATACATAGATATCTGATCATATGTTTGCATTTTGAAGAAGAATGCAATTTGTGAAGTTACGTTACGTTATTTTATCCTGCAAAAATACTTTTAATCTTCTCCAACCATCGAAAGAGGTTGAAAATTCCAACCATTTATAGTTTTTCATGCAATTCGAAAAACGCCCTTTAAAAACTTTAACCACTTAGAAACTTATCTGTGTCTTCTATGTATATTTAAGACGCTATTTTTAGAATATATAAATCTAACTCAATTTATTCCAGTTCTTTTTTTATGTGAATTAATAACAAAATAACTATAGAGAATTATCGAGGGAATTTCTCCCACAATTTCCATTAATATCTAACAGTTATTAAATACTTTGCTATTACCTACTAGTACTAATGAAATATCTACATAAATGATTAAATAGTTAAATTCATTAGACATCACAGTCACAGAGAATGAGCTGTCAATTATTCTTAATGGCAAAGATAACATTGAAAATTAGTAACGCACCGCTAAGTTTAAAGCAAACTGCAAAACAATAAGCTAATTAAAAAGTAAAAGTTCCCATTCACCAAATCTAAGATTCTGATACTGATAAGTTCTTCGATGTTAGACTGTTTTAACTTATTATCAATTTTACTAGAAATAAAACTTTAAAAATGAGAGCATCCTCGCTATCATTTGAAATAAATATAATATTTTACGTATATGATTATGAAATATTTTTTTAACTAACGATCTTCACTTAATTATTAAACAAGCTTAGAAGAGGGCCCACAACTTTTCGTCATATTTAAAGCATCATCGATTTTTTTATAAAATTGCTGTGACAACTTTCATATCTTGGTTGGGCAACAATTATTTCGCAATGGTATCTGACTTGTCTTTATACAATTCCGAAATAAACACTTTTTTTTCTTCAACAATTATTCTTCAAGTACTTGGAATTATTTTGGTCAATGCTAAACCATCTTTTTTTGAAGCTGTGGATAATTTACCGAGGTCACGCAATTTTACCAACATATGCACGGTTAATTGGAGGTTAATTGACACCATTAGGAGATATTTATATTGTTATTACGTATACAGGGTGTACGAATTAATCTGACCAGTTCAAAAATGTGGTACAGTTAAATAATCTTTTTGCAAAACTAGTTTTCTGTTTTTGTTATTTTTTTAAATAGAATAATTAAAAATAAAAGCACATGATGTTTTATTCCTGATCTAATTGACAATTTATTGTTTTCTGTTATAACTTTCAAAAAAAAGATATACTGTACAGTGTTCTGAATCGCACACGCCTCAACTTTACCTCAAATAAGAAAAAAGTTGATGTAAACGTAAATTGTAGTGTTTTCGAGATATAGTGTTGAAATTAAAAAAAAAACATCAGATTTATTTAAATATATCATAAAATTTGTTAAATCAATGGCGGAAATATTTGGAGATGATTTTTTTATGAATTAATTAATTGATTTTATTCTGGTTTGTATTTCTAAGTTAAAAGATACCTTCCATTTTATTTGAAAAATGTTCCATTTTTGTGTAAATCTAATTTTAAATACAATATAACCATCAAAGGTAATAAAAGTCATTTCAATCATTTTATAGGAAGTTGCTATTATATCTCACAAAATTGCCACTGATTTTTTTGAACTCTTTTCTCTTATTTTGAGGTTTTCTGCCATCTGGTAAAGTTTGGCTATGCAATTCGGGACACCCTAAATAGTACCAGTACTTGTTTGAAAGATGAAAAAGAAAACAGTAAAATTTCAATTTAGACATAAGATCAGAAAATTAAAGAAAACATCAGTTTCTACCTACCAGGAAATCTAGATGGAAGCGTATATCTGAATCTACTGAAAACGAATATCTACCGGATGATTGTGGAAAATAACAACGCTTTGCCAGAAGAGGATGTGTGGTTTCAGCAAGAGCTGTGCGTGGTTTTCTTAATAAGAACTTTCCAAATCCTTGGATAGGACGCAGAGGTTCAATTGAGTGGCCTCCGAGATCGCCAGAACTAATATCCTTAGACTTTTTTCAATGAGGACATTTAAGTTCGAAAATTGATGCAACGCAAACTCACTTGAGGAGCTTCGTCGGCGAATTGTTGAAGAATGTTCTCAGATAACGCTCGAAATGCTTCGAAATGTTCATTCGGAAATGGAGCAAAGACTTTATTGTAATATGGAAGCGGAGGGAAACCAACTGGAACGTTTAATAAAATAACATTATTTCTCCCTCTTGAAAAGAAAATCGAGGTGTCTCAGTTTTTTTGTTTTTTTTTTTAATTCCGATATTTTCCATGTGGGAAGTTTTAGTTGGAACACCCTGCAGATAGCGTAGTATATGAAATCAATGCTGTTATTAGATATACAGTTTATAAAATCAATGGTATCTATTTCTGTGTCTTGTGCTTATTTTAAAAAAAAAATGGATTCCAGCGATTCTGAAAAGGAGAGATAGTGAAAAATGCAACAGAAGATTTATCTGCCGGAAAAGTTTAGGGCAAGGTATGAAAACAAATACAATAGCTTCACGCAATGGTGTGCCTCAAAAAATAAAACAGTCAGAATTAATGAAAATACTGTAATCGCTTATTTCTTAAAAAGAAATGAGTTGGAGTTGTTAGCAACAAGAAAATAGTGCAGTATTTTCCCACTACAAAGGGCACACACTTGAAGCGGACATTCATCAGGTACAAGAGGAAGCAAATGGTTTACATAAAACTGTCTGGAAATGTTAAATTTTTACGAGGATTGGGACTAAATTATTTTTTTTATTTTAGAAAGCATAATGATAATTTCACAAAATTTTATAAGTTTCCAGACCAAAATTTCTATAAACTTTGTTCCTTATTTTTATCTGAAAAAGGTCTTCTTAAAGTTTGTGTACTTCCTTGTGGAATACACTGTTGTAAAGTACACCTTTTACTTCATTTAACTCTAGAATTAGCTAATAAGACACTTTAGCAAACGATTTCAATTGCTTCGACCTCTGCGCGCAATATCCTTTAAACTGCACCTTAATTTGCCTCAATCCGCAAGAAACAAGTTCTTTTACATCACACAGAAATTATATACACCATACCTACATATTTTTTTTATAGTACTTGCATTTAAATAGACGGAAATTAATAAAACATGAATATGAATATTTCTTATATAACAAAAAAGCTCATAAAAGATAACTGCAATTCAAAAAAAATAACTTCACGACTATAACGCACCCATTATGGAGAGAAGCCCTTGTATTTCGTCTAGCTTGAGATATGTAAATGTGTATCATGTTACCCACGAAATTGCTCTTGTTTCTTGCTCATTATGCTACCAAAGCTTCCACAAATATAATGTACGTTTAAATTTGTAACTTTACAACACATTATGTACGTGAAATATAGTTTTTCATCTTGCTCCTGACATTGTTGTGCTGTGTTTGACTTTGGAAAATATTATGTAGGTACTAGAACAACTTTAAATTATGCGCATATACGCGAATCTCATTATATAATACTACTGTGTCCAAAAAATAAGGTGAATTACTTATTTAAAATTTGCGGAAAGCATATAAAGGTTGGTGGTACTGTCCTTGTTATCTCTGCAAAGTTTCAAGTCAATAGATTCAATGGCTGCAGAGCTACTTGTGTTTCTGTAAACATACGAAAGTTACTTTATCGATTTTCACTATGTCTGATTTTGTTGAGCAAAGAATTTGCGTTAAATTTTGTTTGCGGAATTAATATTCTGCCGCGGAAACGTTGAGGATGTTACAAAAGGCCTTTAGTGATGAGATTATCTCGCAAAAAAATGTTTACAGTGGTACAAAGACTTTAAAGAAGGCAGAGAAAGCGTGAAGGATAAACAATGTCCCGGACGACCATCAACGTTAACTGATGAATAACACGTTAATCAAATCAAAGTTCTTGTGCTCGAAAACCGTCGATTAACAATAAGAAACCTTGTTGATACTGTTGGCATTTCAAAAGGTTCGGTGAACCAAGACCAAAAACACCACTCAAAAATCAAGGTCATCTTGACAGTTTTCTTCGATTATCATAGCGTAGTGCACTATGAATTTCTTCCAACCGGCAAAACTGTTAACAAGGAATGTTATTTGAGTGTTATGCGTCGTTTGCGTGATGCTATTCGCCGCAAAAGGCCGGAATTATGAACAGACAACTCTGTTGCATCATGATAATGCACCGGCTCAAACAGCATAATAATTCGAAACCATTTCGTCAAAAATTCAACTCATATCGTTCCGCGACCACCATATTCGCCTGATTTAGCACCGAGTGACTTCTGGCTATTCTCTAAACTCAAACGACCACTCTAGGCGAGTGTTCTTAATATTTTTGTAAAATAAAAATAAAATAATTATCCTATACAATAAATTATCCAATAACTTTTTAATTTTTCGAGACCGCTAGGTCAATTATTATTATTAGGTTAATTTTACGTTTTAAAAGGCTTATTTAGTTTAGTTTTGGTATAACTTTCAAGTCAATTTTAGCCATTTATAAAACCAAAAATTGAACATTTAAATTTTACTAATTATTTGCAATAACCTTACTCCGGCTACAAAACCAAACAAAATGATCTTTTGAACATTTGTACTGTTAACATATATGGATTAAAAAAAAAATCATAATAATGTTTATTGTAAATATAATCTAATCCAAGATATTGTAAAAAGAAAATTTAAATTTGAAGTGTTATCATAATTTTCTTTAAAAGATTTTTTTACTTGCTTTACACCTTCAATAAAATGATTGACCCATACCAAAAAAATATATCTTAAAGTAGATAATCTGCCGATAATTATGCTTTTTTAGAATTAAAACCTGTTCAGTAGTTTTTGAGAAAAAAATTCGGAAAGTTTGTCGATTTCGTCACTTTTTTCACATTAAATTGTAAATATCTCAGAAACGAAGCATTTTTCGAATTTTTGTCAAAGAACAAAAACTGTTTAGTTTGGTTCATTTTACAATAAATACCATTTTTTACAACTTTTTTGTTTATAATAATTGACTGACCACGCCGAAAAATATAAAAAAGTATGTAAATTATCAGAAAAATACACTTTATAAAATAAAAAAAGTTTCATGCTGTAAGTTTTTGTTTTAAAAATTTTGTCGGTTCATGCCTTTTTTTAGGGGTGAACAGGTCGCCTACTCCGTGAACACCGTTTCGACGCGATGAAGTAAATAAAACCCGAATCGACGAAAGCATTGCCATATCTGAAAAAGACTTTCCAGACTATTTCGAGAGTTGGAAAAACGTTGGTATAAGTGGATTGTATCGGGTGAGGATTACTTTGAAGGAGGCGAAATTGATTTGGGAGCATAAATAAAGATTTTTTATTTTTTAAACAAATTCACCTTATTTTGTGGAGAACGAAATTTATTAAAAATTCGGCACGATACATGTAAAGAATTTTTTGGACATTTTAGACAATTGCTTTTAAATCTCATAGAATCTAGTCCAGACTGAAGGTTTGTAAAGCGAATGAAATGTATTTGTAAGGATTCGAAGTAAGCTGCGGTTCTCTCTTTTGTTTTGAAGTTTCGGTTTCACCCAACATTCCCCTTGCAGCGAAACCGTAATAAAACGAACATTAAATGCGTTGCAAAGGTAAACAATCAGGTGAATGGCGCTGGCACTGTTAATATTCTAAATGATAATACAACCGACACAAATATCTAGGACACTGATAGAGTCAGGTGGGACAACTCTACAGAGCGCTAAGTGAAAGAAAAGAAAGAAGAAAAGTCGGAGTTTAAATAAAGGATATGTCAGTAAGAAATATGTTAAAAAAACATTACGTTTTATATTAATTTAGCTAATTCAAAATATTTTAAAAAAATCGTATTAAATGGAGTTAAGTAATCTTTTCTTTCAAAGATAATGATAATATTCAGATAAGAATATTAGGAACTTTTTGACTTAATTAGAATTAGCTTAATACCAATAACAAGTAAAAAAATTAGTTCGTATATTACTTCAGTACTTTTATTAGTTGTTCCAGAAACTGTAACATTCTCTATCTTGGAAACCAAAGGGTTAAACCCTTAACCCTTAGTCCATTAAAGATTTTAAGGTTAAACTAATTGTCACAACCTCTGGAAGATATGATACCGACTTAGAAAATATTCTATACAAGGTGATTCACAAATGATGACCAAAAATGAAACCTCGTATTCTTTGGTAAATTTTAAGGGTAGTATTTCCTATATAGTTTGTATCTAGGACACTTCGTTAAAGAATACAGTGTGTTAAACTTCAAAAAATGTTTTTTTAATTTTTTTAAATAATTTAGAAACTAGTAAGTGAAATAATTTGAAATTGGGCACACGTATTTATGTAAACATTGTCCAAAATCTGAGGCCTTTTTCTAAAATTTAGATGCTTCAGTGGCGGAGATACAGGGTATCGGTGGCATATTTTTCCAAATAAAATAGTACGCCACTGCTTTAGTAAAACTTAAAAAGCGAATTGAAAACACCAGACCTCAACCCACTGGATTTTTTTTTTGAGGAGTGCTATTAAACGGCTGGTATACGGTAAAGAAATTAATACACTCGAGCAGTTAGAAAAATAAATAAACAAATTACATTATCGTTACTAAAAAGATGTCGCGTCTGTGTTCGTGCAAATGGGGGTATGTTTGAGCATTTACTCAAATAAAATCATTAAAATGATGAATAATGTTATTAATTTCTTTATTCATTTATTTATTTATTTATAACTATTAGTGTTATTACACAAAATGTTTACACACATCAAAACCAGGAAATTATTCCACTAAGTAATCATATTAATATAAAATAATTATTGAAAAAATGTAAGAGTGTATAAGACAGAACATAATAGTATACAGGCAAAAGTAAAATATCAAAATAACAACATCATATACTTAGGGAATAATACAAGTAAATAATTTAAAATGAGATAAAAATTATATAAATTAAAGTACAAAAGTAATATAAAACTAATACAATTAAAAAAGAACAATAAAATTAAATATGGCTAAAATCACTTATTAAAAACTGTTCAATGTTATTTGAGTAAATAACCGAATGATTAGTGCTTGTCTTGTCATTTGAGTAAAAGTGTTTTCTGTTGGTTTGTAGAAAATTGAAGGACGAATCCGAAAATGTCATGGTTGTTACCGTAAAGCAGTGGCGTACTATTTTATTTAGAAAAATATGCCACCGATACCCTGTATCTCCGCCACTGGAGTACGTAAATTTTAGGAAAAGCCCTCAGATTTTGAACAATGTTTACATAAATACATGTGCCCAATTTCAAATTATTTCACTTACTAGTTTTTAAATTATTTAAAAAAATTTTAAATATTTTTTCAAGTTTAACACCCTATATCTTTTTAACGAAGCGTCCTAGATAAAAACTTGATAGGAAAGACTCCCCTTAAAATTCACCAAAGAATACGAGGTTTAATTTTTGGTCACCATTTGTAAATCATCCTGTATAAATAAGTATTTTAGATTCGTGTAGTTGATTTAATTTTATATGCTCAACACCTAAATCTACCTAAACTCTGTCGACTAATGTATCTCCGATAAGTGTAATAAATTCCTGGCAGTTAACTTTTACTTGCCTTGAATTTTTCAAGTCGCTCCCTAGACTCAATCCGCTTTTCAGATAACCTGTAATATATGTGTGTGCAGTGGATTTCGATTATTTCTGTTCCATTTCTAAAACATAAATGAGATATACATACCTACTTATTCGCTATTTCCAAGGAATTTTACCTTTCCCTCTAGAAAAGTATATTTATTTACACTTTTTAACTTTTTTGTAATTTCCTGCCAAACGCAAAGAAAAATTGACATCGTTTTGTCTGAACAAAACAATTACAGTTGGATTTCAGTATTGAATAACACCCTCAATATCTAACAAATACCTAAGATCATTCATCAACATAATCACCAGATATAGAAACGGTTCTTATCACTATATGCCGTAAGTGAGACAACCTAGGCAATACTAAACAGAGCTGTAGTACGCAGAGTAGTTATTTCTCCCAACGCCATTATTACAAACTTTATATTGCCTAGCTGCGACACAGGTGATGCCTTTTTTAGTAGGTACTTACATATTAGTATGTCGCTCTTGCATTTCTATTTGCATTTAAAAGCTAAATACACAAACTACTTTCTATCTTATGCAAGTAAAAACAAGATATCTAATTTAGACAAGTAGGTTAAGCACTAAAACCAAATTAATTAAATCAAATATGTCAGTTTATATCAAGTTATTATAGTTTTATTATTAGTTTTTGTTTTAATATGCGTCGCAACAACACTCATTTTCCAAATCATTCGATAAATAAGGGAAATGATCTGCGTTGCCCACCACGTTTCAATGACCCGAAACCTCTTGATTTTTGTTTCTGAGGACACATTAAATCAGTGGTTAATAATAATACTTGAGTTGATTTGTGGCAAAAACATCAAAATAAAATTTTGTTGTAAAATGACTATCCATTTTTTAGAATTAGTTATATTTTTTTAAAAGCATAACCTTATGTATTCGACAAAATGGTAATCATGTTGAAAGCTGATCAACTATGATTTAAGCTACTTAAACAGAAATCAAGACGATTCAGATCGGAGGATCGTGGCGACTAGCGCATGTCACCTCTCCTATAAAAAAAAAAATCTGAAAAATGCGTGTTTATCTATTTACAAACATTCTACAATAGATAAAAGGTTGTTACAAGTATAATAATCCCAAATTAATTGCAAAACTAGACGGAAATGGATATTTTATATCAGTAATTTTACCTGGGTCCTTAACCTACTTGTGCAAATTAGATATTATTTGCTTCCCTATCACAAAAAAGGTTACATAAAATAAAAAGTTGTTTCTGTATTGAATTTTTTAAATGCAAATATCTCAAAAACTGTTAAAGATATGGATTTCCACAAGGAATGACATTTTTTGGTATAGGTCTGGGTTTTACCATATGTTTAAAGAATTTATTTTTTCCCTAATGATTTACTATACAAGGTTTGATTTACTATACTGAGGTTAAAAATCCAGGGGCGTATTCTGTGGGCAAAATTAAAGGTTTTTTGTTTTTGTTATATAAATAAATGTGGGGTCTTAAGACAGCCACATTGGTCCAGCTACAGCGTGTCCAAAATTAAAAATAAATCAGTTTTTAATTTTTAATTTCTAAACCGCTCGAGATAATTGCCTCCTACAGACATTTTCTTGAAAACGTTTTACCTGAACTGCTTGACTATGTGCCCTATGCGCTAATAGAAAGAATATGGTTTATGCACGACGGGGCTTCCCCCACATGTTAGTTTGACTGCTTGTGAATTTTTAAATGAAAGATTTGGTAATAGCGTGATTGGAAGAAGCACTCAAGAACTAGTCAACTTTGGCCACCAAGATCACCCGATATAAACCCTATTGATTTTTTTTGTTTGAGGGCATCTCAAGACATTAGTTTACGAGGTTCACATTGAATCTGAGGAGCACTTACGTCAACAAATCGTAGCTGGTTGTGACGTTATAAGAGCTACTCCTGGAATTTTTGCACGTGTTGCAATTTCAAGAAGATCTGAAGCATGTATTTTGGTTGAAGGTGGCCATTTCCAACATTTGTTATAATAAATCGTAGTAAAGTAATTCCATTGTTAATTAATTATTTTAATAAATGAATTTTGTTGTTAATCGGTTTGGAATACAAAAAGTGTAAGGAAACAGAAAGTGAAAATAATACAATGACGTATTTGATGACCTATTTTATTTGTAACATTATACAGGGTGATATATATATTTTGGCACCCTTATTTTTGCCACAGAATGCGCCTTTACTTAAGAAACACCCTGTATGTGGTGCCTCCAAAATAATGTGATATTAATGTCCACAATCCGCTCATGCTCTGTGAAATAGCCTGCATAGATGATAAAAGGTTGATAAAAGTTTGTGCTTTTTTGGCCATAGAAATGTGAAAACATTCTCTTTGTCTAATTTTACTCTTTGAAATTTACTTTTGATACCTATTTATCTTTCACTAAGCTTGTATTAAATTACACTTAGGTATAGCATTGAAAACACAAAAAATATATTAAACATTACCCTGCTTTGTAAATTCATAATTCGTAGCATAAATAATAACAAAATGATTTCTTTAGAAGATTATTAATTTATTCTAAAATAAGAAATATTAAAAATTTTTACAAAAAAATCTGCAGAATGAAAAAAAATAAATACCTATCTAAATTAACGGCATTTTTATATTATTAAAAACATCGATACTTTTATCTCCTTTGAAATGTTCAGCGAAGCATGGAGCATGAAAATTGACAGATCTATGTGGAGAAAGGATAAGAGGTAAAAAGATATTGTTATTACTGTTTTATAAATAGAGAGTTAACAAACTATCACTAGTTCTGAGAATAGTTTTTAGAATTGCCAATTTATGTAGCATCCATTTGTCCAAGAATAGACAGGGTCGGTCGTAGGAGATAAGCGACCATTTTTGGTAGGTAAGAACAAGAATGAAAAAGTCGTGATCGTTGGAAATTTAAAGAAAGAAATACATTTGTTTCCTCACTATTATGACAAATATTAAATTTAAGCAAATACTGTTTCATCTTATAAACAAATTTTAATGGAAAAATTACAAGATATACAAAAAAAAAGTTGCTAATTTGAATAGTCCCAAAAAAAAATAGTTAATTATTGTAAGAGACGATAAACTAATATTTTATCGATTAATGTATTAATTTCAGTCAATAATATATTTTATCATCATTCTACATCAAATTTCAAAAGAAAAACATAAAATAAATTTCTAGAAACGTTAATTGTAGGATTAACGTTCATATTAATTCAAATGAAAATTAAAATTCAGTTGTAGGTATATGAATAAATAATAAAAAAATAAAGAACTTTATCTACCCTTACCGTTAAACTATTGCCTACTTTATCTACACTTACGGCTAAAATGCTACTAAATCTGTTGATTTAAATTATAGAAAGCACACTTTAACATTTGCTATGAAAAAAAGACTTTTATCTAGATATAATCCACCCATTAGTTACTCATGAATGAGGTGTGAATATTTTGATTTCAGAAAACCAGCCGATGTCGTGTCTGTTACGCAGACCTGTTCTATTTTGATCATTTAAATGAATACATCATTTCCACCAAGACTCAAACATAATCACGTACCTACGTGTTTTGCAGTAATGTGGCCTCTTCAGTTTCCTCTGATTGTAAATGTCGTACTGATACAACTGTTGTTTCGAACGTAAATCGCATTCTAAATGTGTCGAAAATAGGCAATGTACAGGATGTCGAGAAAACCAAACCGCAATAGTAAAAATAAATTTAAAATTACCACAGAACATGACATCATAACAAATTATTAGCACAATAGTTATGTTACTAACGAAGAAAATTTTTTATTTTCTAGTGAATTTATTGAGAATTAGATATATAACCTACCAAATGCCATCTTTTGCAATGCCTATGGACATTCTGATAAGAACTAACAAGTTCGAATTGATGAGGTGGTAAGCATCCCAGGAACCATCCAGCTACTTGTCTGTTAAGTAAAAATACGTTATAAGCATACACCATTATATACAATATTCCCTCTAATTTTTTCGCTGACTACGCGGTACAAAAGTATATGGGAGCAAAAATGTTCGAAAATTTTTTTTGACCTAAATTTTATTTTTATTATTTTAGTGAGAATATAAAATGAAATTTTAAGAAATGGTGAACAAACCCATTTTGCGCAGAATACGAAACCGGCTGCGCAACTTTCGAAAAATTAGTGTTAGAGGGAACTTTGATTATATGTATGTATTGTTATCATACCTTAAAATTTAGCCATCCTGAATATATATTTTTTAATTAACTTTTACTCAATAAATACAAGATCCTCTAAGAATGGCCCATCTTTCATTTAATTGAAAAACAGAGCACTGTTAATAAAAATAATTTGATTAGTTTGACGATATTTCGATCAAACAAATTTATTCAATGCTGGACGGGCCAAAGCAGCCTCCAGAATAATTTTCACCAGTATCATTCTTTGTCATGAAGTTGTATTTAATTAAGTAATGAGAAATATACAATTCCAATTTGTATCAGTATCTAGTATTTTTAGAGTCATTATTGTCACTTTAATTTTTAACAATTAAAATAAAATAATTATTTAATATAATAATATTTTGTGTCATTTTTACGAGACACCCAGTACAGTCAACATGCAGTTGTTAAATTATAACACTGTACGCAATACAATTAATTAACTCATTAAAATGTCATGCATAACATAACTTATTTGTACCCACCTGCCTTAGTATCACCACACCTACAAAGTTTAATAAAAGGAAATGAACTTTTTTAAGGTCATAACAACCATTACATTCAACATTGTACAATTAACTGTTCGTAAAATTCATACAGCTATATATAGGTAATATTTCTTTGAAAATTTTTTTCCAGTGTTTTCCTGTTATTAAAAATATTAATTTTAAGAAATAAAATCAGTGAATTAATTTATAACAGGCAGTAGCTGCATTTCCATCTCGTTCTAATCAAGTGCGCTCTCTTTTCAATTTGTGCATTTCAAGGTTCAAGGTTCAAGTGAAATTGGTCTAGTTACGTTAATTTTGAAAGACTGTTCTGTTTAAATTACGTACTTGCTAACTATGCAACCCACAATACATTTGCATATTCACCTACGATACAAATGAACTAAATGTTGCTTTTCGCGAAATTCTTGTAATAATAATTCTTGTAGTAATAAAAAATATAAATTGCTCATTTTTCTTATCAAAAAATATATTAGGAAAGAAATATTAATTAGTTTGTAATGTTTTAGGATTAATTCAGATTTTCATTTAAGTAGTATTGTAATAGAAATTACAATTAAAATATATCAAATTGAAGTAAATAGATAAACTTTTTAAAATATGTGCAACTAAAACTATGATAATTAGAAGGTAAATTAATTTTAAAATACTTGTGGTAAGGTTAAAATGAGATTATTTCAGTTTAAATTTGACATAAAATGGAAATAATGGAAACTGAATAATCTATAAATACGTTATTTATCTTAGAAACAATATGTACTTACGATACAAATGAACTAAATGTTACTTTTCGTGAAATTAGTACGACCCATTAATATAGTTATAAATTAGCAACTAGTCAAAAAGAAAAAAAAATGCCAAAGAAAAACAAAATTAAACGTTAATAATAAGTGTAGTAACCCGTTGCAAAAATTTAAGAAATCCCGCGCAATTTACTTATTCGAATAAGAAGAAGAAGAAGAGATCGAGAGTAAAGTGTTCAGTAGATCTTACTTCTTATCTTAGGCTTATGGTTAGTTAAGAAGAGGTTTAGAGATTATGTATTATGTTACGTGCGAAACAGAAGCGTTGTTTAAGATTTATGCCTTTATGGAAAAATAAAGTTTTAAAGAAAAATACAGTGTGCCTTCCTGGAATAGTCACCCAGATAAAGCTCCCTACATAATTATCTTTACTTTTGTATTTAACCTGGATTTGTAATCAATATCCGAATTTAAGATAAAAAATATTTCAAAACTGATAAAGCTATGCAACCCATGTGTACATTTATTATTATTTCGAAAAGAATATGTACCTACGATACAAATGAACTAAATGGTACTTTTTAGTTCAATATGTAAATATAGTAAAAGCTCCGGGGAATACGTTCCGAAAATGTACCGCGAATACAGTTTGGCATTTTGTATGGAAATATAGGGGATACATTCCAAAATAGCAAAATAATAATAAAATGCCTTATTAATTATTATCCAGTTTAGGCAATGGTTTTAATTACTTAGTGATTTTATTCTTGTTTTGCAGCTAATAAGACATTTTAATTCTTCGAATTGATATTCAGCTGTGGCAGTATCAATTTACCTTTAAAAAATAGACTTCTTTCCATGAATGGATCAATTTTTACAAAGAAATCACAAAGCTTATTTGCCATCCGTAAACCTATACTCCGGCTTTTAAAATTTAGTATCACACTTTCAGCGCTCGTTTAAGGTTCCTCTTCAACGAAATGGGGATTTAACATTTCCTTCAAGTCAGTTTATGCCAAATCTTTATCGTGCAATTCAAGTGACTCCTAAAAGTCACTTGATTCTATCAGTTCAAAACCATCTCGTCTTATTCCATTTGCAACTTGCACAATGTTTGCAATTAACATTTGAATTCGCACATGGGTTTTTTTCCTTGTAGGAACTAATTTTCTTTTTAAATTACAATTGACATTATAAATTCTGAACAAAGCTGAAGAGATATTATTCCATCAAAGTTATTGAGACAAATGCAAAATTGAAATAATTGTGAAAAAAAAGATTCAGTATAGTCTTTCCGAAGTCAGTTGAACATGTAAAAAAACGCCTGGCAATAAACTTTAATGAGTTTCATAGGCGTCCCTAAAAAAGTTTTCTGATAAAGGTAAAATGCCATGTTGTGACAATATTAGTAAACAAAATGTTCCTCTTATTTCTCCCTTTCGGAATTGTAATATGAATGATTAATAGAAGGTGTTTATAATAAATTAAAATTACCTGAATCATACCAAATTCCACATTGCTGCACTGCACTGCTGGGCAATTTGTCGACCACTTGTCAACTGCTGAGATTTATTGCCCGGTGGCCCAATACAACTGTATTTGCATTTTGTTTGGCCGTGCTCGCATTCTTCAACTGGGCGTAAACATTTCTACCACCACGTTTAATTCGACCAGACCTGTTTATGGCTATGGCTAAATAAATATGCGAACAAACTTTTCAAATATTTCAGAGCCGAGTTGCTGCGTTAGCGATCGAACCTGGTACATACCGTCATCCTCTCGGTTCTTCAATTGATATCGGAAAGATTATACCAATTATGGGAACCACCAATAAGGACCTTTGACTGTACTGATTACAGATTTTGATATACGAATTTATGTCACAATATTACTTTAAATGTGAAAAAAATCTATTTCTGCACCAATAAGAAAAATTTCATAGTTGCAAATACATAAATCTTGGAAAATGTATGGTACACAATGATTTAAAAATGTTCCATTATAAAGATTCTTATTATAATTTAATTTTGTGGAATTAGGTATTAAATGAAACACAAACCGATAGGAATTTCTATATTTCCACAATTTTATAAATCATATTTTAAAAACAGAATTCCAAATCAAGTAAAAAATGCCGAGGCACATTAATATTTAACAGTATAATAAATCAATAATATTAACAGTTAATAAATAAGTTAGTTAACACATAACATTTTTTTTATATCGTTAACCCTGGACTTTATCTCAGGCTGGTTATCGTTAGCGATATCGGGTAAAACTTCCTTGAACATATTACACAAGTTGTCCAGTTCTCGAGTACGGTTCCTTTCCCTTAATTTGGTTCCCAAACAGAATACCACATTCAGAGCTTCCTTCCTCAACCTGGTATGCTTAGATATTCCTAAAAAAATAGTTATTTATGTAACAAGTCCGTCAAAGCATTGTGTGTACGTTAAATAAAAAAATTTTCAGCACAATCCGCTAGAACGCTAAAAACCTCAAATTTCGACAAAAAATTCAGGCAGAGTGAAGAAATGCAATTGGAAATAATATGTGGCGAGGCATATGTTGCTAATTGCATGTAAAAGTAATTTATGTTTTAATGTAATTATTTGTGCTATTTTATTGAATAAATAATTAAAAATAAATAAAAATACTCACTAATCTAATAAATTTCAAATAATTTTTAAAATCGTTTTAACTTTTAATAAAAAGGTGACGGTGCTACAATTTTTTTAAGAGCACTGTGTTTAGTTTGTTAATCTCAGTGTCAATGACCTCTAGCATTGACCTAGTTTAGGTGAACTATATCGTGTTAATCCACCTTATGTGATATGACAACAACACTAGACATGCAAAAAATAAACGGCAAAGGTTAATTCTATGAAACGAGAATGACACTATTGCGTCTGCTTCATTTTTTATTTAGAAATGAGAAGATTTTGAAAAATCAATTCAATAATTTTTTTTTAAAAAGATTTATATTAATAACAACTGGTTTTATCAGAGTAAATACAGGAACCAGCTCAAGTCTTCAAGTATTCAGTGACTTTCGTACTCATCTCTCATTTGATTTGATACAAGTTGATTTAATGATAATGTCCGTCTAACTGATAGTCGAATTGACATTCGTTTAGCAGAGGACTTTGATTTACCATTTCTGTATAAAATATCTTACTTAAAGACACCTTGTTTAGTAAAATTTTAACAATATCTAATGATACATTTTAGAAACACACTTGAATACTTAATAATTAATCCATTGTTAAACCAGTGTTAAATGTTTGTCAGTGTTCTTGAAATCGACATTTTGCTGAAATCGAAATAGAATTTTTATAATGCAGTGTTGTATTATTAAGTTTAATTTTATAAAGTTATTTATATCAGTGTTTATCAAATTTCTATTGAAGAAACAAGTATAACGAATATATTTTTTTCGTGTCTCTTGTGACAATATGTTAGTTTATCATGTTTTAAGAGCCCTCTCAAAAAATCTGCTCAAAAAAAAATTTTTAGAGGTCACTCAAGATTTTTAAAAATTTCCAAAATTTTCAAAAATTGAATTTTTTTACCCGTTATTTTATCATTTTCTAGGTTGAAATAAATCTCGATTCTGAAAATTTCAAATCGATATTTTAATTTCTAAAGGTCACTCATAATTATTTTAACTTAGTAGTAGTGTACCTTAAATGTTTTTGAGCGACCTCTAAAAATAAATATCAACGAACTAATAATTTTTTTTATTGAATTTGATGAACAAATGAATAGAAATAAATCATGAGACACTTAAATTTAAAAAAATTGAAAAATTATAAATATTTGATACTCACAGTGAGGTAGTAAATTTTGCCTCGAGAAATTTTTTAAGTGTCTCGTGATTTATTTCTATTCTTTTGTTCATCATTCAATAAAAAAAATTATTAGTTCATTGAAATTATAAATATTTGATACTCAGTGCGGTAGTAAATTTTGCCTCGAGAAATTTTTTAAGTGTCTCGTGATTTATTTCTATTCTTTTGTTCATACCATTCAATAAAAAAAATTATTAGTTCGTTGATATTTATTTTTAGAGGTCGCTTGAAAACATTTTAGGTACACTACTTTTAAAGTTAAAATAATTATGAGTAACCTTTAGAAATCAAAATATCGATTTGAAATTTGCAGAATCGAGATTTTTTTCAACCTAGGAAATGATAAAATAACGAGAAAAAATTAAAAAAAAAATCAAGTTTTGACGATTTTAGAAATTCTTAAAAATCTTGCGCGACTTCTAAAAAAATTTTTTTTGAGCTGGGGCTCTTAAAACAGGATAAACTAACATATTTTCACAAGAGCCACGAAAAAAAAAATTAGTTTTTTTGGGCCACCCTAATGAATCAAAAACGATGAGTTTTGACAAATAATGCATACCGTAGCTCCCAATTGCGTATGCTGTTTGAGATTACACTACTCTGTCCAGAGGCGATGTATGACACTTGCAAAAAAAAGTTAGAAACAAAATTGAGTTTTCACAAATGAAATTGAAAAACCAAATTTATGATAAATGTTTCTAAAAAAATGTCTGCTACACTTGTCGATACTGGGTCCAAATTGATAACATTAAAACGACCTGGTAGATGGCATTTGTCATCTGCCGCTTGAGGTTATATGGGGGAACCATTTAAAAAAAGCAAGTATCAAATTAATTTTAGGAGAGAATACTGCAGATTTATCAACGTCCCCCAAAGCCTAAGGATTATCGACTGAAATGGTTTCAAATCAAAATTCTGTTGGAGAAATCTTTCCAGTAATAAGATTTTCCTTTACTGGCGAATGTGGAGTAAAATATTTTCAACATTGTTTTGCTGGCCTAGCCCAGAAAAGTGGCCTTTTGCAGACTACTTTTAGTTCTCAAAACATTCATTTCGAGGAGCTTATAAAGGAAATTAGTTTAATGAATTCTATTTAAATTATATACAAATTTTCTCACCTAAAGAGTACTGCACAGCCTTAATGACGTTTTGCATAATTTTCTCCAAACTCTGCTGCTCCGCTTCCACCAAACTCGTTTCTTTAAGCAACAACAATTTATCCACATAGTTATACAGAGCCAACATGACGCTAATTTGAACAGATCTAGTAACAGTCGGCAAGCACTCCACCGTGTGTTCTACAAACATCTCTCTGTATTTTTCCTGAGTAGTTTTACTGTTCTCGGGCCAAGCTTTTCCTAATGTCTCGTAGGCAGTCTCTTTGAGTTTTATATTGTGTTCCCTGTTTTTCGACACTTCCTCCGACGATATGTCTTCATCCTCGTCTTTGTTCGACTTCTCGTTACTCAAAACGCCCTGTATAATGTTGTAAACTTCCTCAAACTTGTCTACTTCTAAGGAGGACAGCACTTCGCCTAAACACTGAAGGGCGCTGTTCTTATAGACGATTTCGTCTTTGCGGCTTTCTTTTACAACCGCATCGACGATTGCGTTGATGTCTATGTCTTTGTCGGCTTGAATGACATCCCTAAAAATGCCCAATTTATTACGCTACCTCTTACAAAACAATACGAGCGTTATAACAACAAACTTTTACACTCCCTGCCTACACTTGTAATGCAAAACAGGGTCTTTTCACAATAAGCGACTTACTTGCAGTTGCTGCATATGCTGGAAAGTGCTTTTAGAAGTTTATCCTTCCCATTCCATGTCCTACCCGAAAGACCGCTCAATAAAATGGTTATTAAAGTATTTCTATGTGTTGAATCCATGGTGCTACCTAATTTTTGGGCAATAGTTGAGACTGCGTTAGCTGCCTGTGAAAATTAAATTTTAAGTAATACTACATCTGTTAGGGTTAGCACTAAAACATGAAAATCATGGTCAAGATTCATACAAAGGTCTGTTTTATAACAATTAATTATAATATAATTTTTACTATTTTTTAAACGGATAAAATAATTTTGTGTTTTCTCTGCACGGAAATTGTAATGTGCTTGTTATTTCGCGTAGTATTCCAATAATATTTCGGCTTGCACGTAAAACACCTATTTCTATTGCTTTTAACTTCTTTAAATCTCATCATGTTTCACTCTTCGCAGATGTGTGTCAGTGCTTGTCATAAGTGTACAATTAGGAAAGATTTATTACTATTTTCACATTTTAGTTCATCCAATAAATGTTAAAAATGGAATTGTGTGTGCAGGTATTAGGGAACGTATCCATGCTACGTGACCCGTTCAGGGGGGGGTCTTCAAAAAAATTGTAAAAAACGGGTCACGTAGTATGGGTACGTTCCCTTAGTTGTCAATCTGATAACATAGGCACACAAAAATAATTTTTTCATACTTTTTAACAGAGTGACACCCCTGTATTTTGACCCACTGAAGACGATGGAGCCATCAGAAATGCTCCATCAAGTCAGGATTTTTCCTAACAACGAAGCATTTTAGAGAAAAAAGTGCAAGAAAGATGCCTGTGCACTTTAATTTTAAAATATCGGCATTCCCGAATTTCCGTTTGCTATGTTTTTTTCCCTTTCACTAGGTTTAGGGCTCATGATATATTCCTTTTCATTAGTTTACGGTTTGCATTAATTGGATCAAAATAAAAACTTGCTGGGATTAGAACAGACCCTAATACATACAGGTTTGGAAAGTCCCCATGGTACATCGGCCATTACGTGAGAGCGATAAAGTAAGTCATAGAAATCCGTGCGATAGACAAGGATGATTACATTGAAGATGTTTCATAATCTGAATAGTCAGTCCCACTTCTAACCCGAAACGGGCGGTGACTATTCAAATTATGAAACGTCTTCACTATAGCCACCCTTGTCTATTGCACAGATTTCTTTACTTTACTTTGTCGCTCTCATGTAAAGGCAGATGGACCATGTAGATTTTCCAACCCTGTATAATAATAATAGAATAATTATATAAAAGTGATTTACTTGCGCTTTCATGGTCCAAGATGGCGATTCCAGAGCCATCTTCAGCATATTGCAAATGTTCTCCAGATTCTGACGGATACCGGTCTCAGTACCAGGGCTCTGTTCCGACCATATCTCCGTCCAAACCTCCAAAGTTTTCTCCGTTTCGGGGGTTTTCTCTGCATGCATTGCAAAGAAAACTAGAGGTAGTACTACATCGGCATGTGACTTCAAAATTTCCTGGTTGTGAATTCCTATCGACTGGATCGTATAGGCACAAGCCGATCTTATAGAATCATCTGTAAATCGGAAGATTTAAATGTCATAAATATATTATCTATTAAATTGTTTTATAGTTACAGGGCAAAAATTTAGAAAAAAATCTTTTCTCAAAATCTCTGTATTTAACAGTGATACACCCTGTATAACAGTTGTGTGTGATACGTGTCTACTGTAACAGTTTGCCTAATTTTGTTAATTTAAATAAGATTATAAATCTGAGGTTAGGTGAAGAAGCTAATCTAAAGTTAATGGTGTAGTGCTGGGCTGGTGCATTTCGATAATCATTGTTTGATAAAAGAAGCAGTGTGCTTTCGATCTGCTGTTTACTGTGTACTATGTCACGGAAGTAGTGAAAATTGATTTAAAGTGCATGTCTTTGGTGTCACCTAGAAACAAAGGTTTGTGCATTACGGTGCTTGGCAATTCCTCGTGCTGACATTATTCTACAAAAAAACTTCGTCATTTCCTTCAGTTAAATTTTCTTCTACGAGTAAAAGTAAAAGTATATTATTTTTGCAATAAATATTTAAAAATTACAATTACAAGTCGCATAGAATATTGAGGTGGAAAAATACTCTTTTCTCACTGTTGTATACGTCCGGGAATAACGAAAAATTATGTTTGACCGCAGTTTAATGTTTCCTAAACTATCTACCAAGTATGATAGAGAAATATTAAACAGTAACAAAATAATTGAAGATGAAGCACCCGATCATCTTTATGACTAGAAAGTAACTAGATTGAGAATCTTGCTTGTAGATAGTGAAGAATCGAGTTTAAAATACTTAAAATTATATATTTCCATTCCTCAATTATTATTTTTTACCCAATAAATGCCAAAAGTTGCAACAGAAACTTGGCAACAGCGCACGAGTATGCTGAGTTTATTATTTGTAAGTCGACAGTCCTTGTCATGTATACGAGGTCTGTTAGAAAAGTATCCGACCTTATTTTGTTTTGTGAAATCCTGATGGATTTGAATCAAGCCCGCTTGCATGAGCTTACCTTAAACCTTTGTGCGCATACGTGAATTTTTTCCCGTCTGTCTATAGCGACAGTCACTAGCAAGCAGTGTTTGAGTGAGGTACTGCGTAGTGTTCTCGTCGGTTTCTTTATCACAAGGAAAATGACGGAACAACTGGAGCGGCGCTACTACATAAAATTTTGCCAGAAACTGGGCGACAGTCAAGTGGAAATCATTCGGAAGATGCAGACGGCTTTCGGTGATGATGCTATGGGCATCACACAGATTAAGGAGTGGTACAACCGCTTTAAAGACGGCCGCACATCGGTGGATAGTGAGCCACACTCCGGTCGGCCATCAACATTCCCAAAATGAATGCTGTGGAGATGGGCATCAGCACTTTTTGGACAAATTCCAGTATAACCCAAGATTTGGCCATGAAGAGAGTTGCAGAAAAATTTGTGTGAAGCTGTTCACATCGGAGCAAAAGCAACTTCGTGTTGAAGTCTCACAGGACATGCTGGATTTCACAAACAGTGACCTCGACTTCATGAACACCATCATCACCGGTGACGAGTCTTGGGTGTACGGGTAAGACCCGGAAACCAAATTCCAGTCGTCATAGTGGAAGCATTCCACGTCACCAAGAGCAAAGAAGGCCCGCCAAGTGCGTAGCAACGTCAAAGTGATGCTGACTGCTTTCTTTGACTCCAACGGTGTGGTACACCACGAGTACGCACCTCAGTGTCAAACAATCACCAAAGAGTACTACAAGAATGTCTTCAGACGTCTACGTCATGCTGTGCGGCACAAGAGACCGGATTTGTGGTCAACAAGAAATTGGCGCATTCATCACGACAATGCTCCAGTATATACCTCGCACTTGATTGAGACTTTTTTGGCGAAAAACCAGACGCCTGCATTCGACAGTCTCCTGATATGGCCCTCTGCGACATCTGGCTGTCCCCCAAACTCAAGAGGCCATTAAAAGGAAAGCGATTTTAGACAAGAGAGGACATTATGGCTGCAACGACAGCCGAGCTAAACTCTATTTCGAAAGAGGCCTTCTCGGAATGCTTCCAACAATGGCAGCATCGCTGGGAGAACTGTGTGAAGTCCCAAGGAGACTACTTTGAGGGTGATTAGGTTTCCAACGCTCCAGGCATTCCAATTTTTTTTTCTTCGGCCAAAAGTCAGATACTTTTCTAACAGACCTCGTATAGGTATATATTATGCTATATGATCGCGCTCACAGCTGATGCTTTAACCTATAAAATGTCGGATGAAGAACAGTCGGAAGAAAGGAAAATTTATGACCAACAGAATGTATGAGTGCTTGAGAACTAGAACAGAAAATAGCAAAAGCAGGAAAAAAGCTGTTGAAGAGAAGATTGTGGAGCCAGAACCTCCGCACACCACTCGAGAGCATCAACTAATCGACAGACACAAAGCATACACTGCTTGTTTTGCAAAGAACTTTTACATATTTTAGATTATGTGCACACTGTGATCACGTGGAAAAGTTTAAATATGATTTAGTTACATGCATAAGTAGCATAATACTATGATTATAAGACAAGAGTTTAAAGCGATTGCATTTATGAAAGTACATATAATACAATTTGACATAATGTAGTATTATACTGTGATCCGTTGTTATTGCAACCAAAAGTATTCTAAAAAATATACTGAAATTATTGAAATGTTAATTTTAAAATGAAAAATTATATTAAAAATGCCATAATTTATCAAAATGCATTGTTTGAAAATTTGAAAATTTCTCATTTTATTTTATTATTCCAAAATGAATTACACAAATAAACACAAGTTGAATGTAATTCATTTCTAATGACTAATTTCTGTATCGTAACGTTTATTTAAATTTCCCGCCACCTATCCTCATTCATACTCTATTGCGTTGTTGCCCTTAGTCATTCCCGTTTATTACTTGGTGGACGACAAGTCAGAATTTTTATGTTTGATAATTTATTTCTCTGTGAAATGTGCGGTAACCCATTTTTTCTTTCTTGTGTGTCTTTATTGTTAAATTTATGGGCGATATTATGCAAAAACATATATAAAAATGAAGATGAGAAAAAGGTTAAAAAATATTCATGACGGAACTGAGAAAACAAATCTATGATATATTTCTAAAAGTCTAAAGTAATCTCTTGGTATAAATACGTCTCCCGTTCAACGTTACACCCTGTACGGTGTTTTCTTTATGGCGCATATCAAATAAACATCAATTTACCTTCTCTCTCAAAGTACCAATGTTGCAACTTAGCAAACAATTTCTCTAGACTAGACTCCTTGGCAGTGGAAACCAAATGCCCGATGGCGGTAGCGTAATGTTTCCTAATTGCGGCATTCCTATCAGTGAGGCCGTTCACTAACGCAGCCAAAAACTTTCCTATAACGACAAAGCCTCGTTTAGCAAAAAAACCTCAACTAACCCCCGGTGCTTCCTAACCTGTGTAAGGCTGAACGTCTTGCCCCAACTGAACCACCAGCAATGTGATAAAATGGGCGCATGCAATTCTAGTACCTAGTCCTACAGATCCCCTCATCAGATCTACTATCTTCGGCACTAACTCCTCTAATATGGAAGCGTCTGCGTATTGCAGGCTCTACAAAACTATTCGGTCAACAGAACTCCGACGACTACTATAAGCAGGACTTACCTTCGAAACGGTTTCCGTGGTGAAATGTGACTTGGCGAACGAAGCGCGGGCACTGTCGATCGCTTCTTGGGCTTGCGACTGAGCTCCTAACATGGTACTGAGGTACGATAACTTTGTCGACTCCAGTTCGCCTGTCGCTTGCAAAAGAGCCGGGATGAGCTTTGGCAAGAACGGTTTTAGTTGTTTACCGGCAGATGTCACCAGTTCCGATATGGTTTGCAAGCTGTATACAAAATGTGTTAGTTCAGTTCAGTTCGATTTTACTACAAGCAAAAAATTTAACCCTTTCACTGCTCCAGACGTATATATTTGCTTAAAATTTATAGGGCTCAAACTGCTCCAGACGTATTAATTCGCATGAATAGTTAAATTGGATCAGGCTGCTCAAACCGTATATATTCGCAAACATGCGCATTGGTGACTGGGTTATTGCAATTGGTAAGTCGAATTTTTGCGGGCGAGCTTATACCGATTGTGACAAATATTTTTATGGAAAGAGGTACTGGTAATAATACCAAGATTGTTCATGTTTCTTTCAGTTTCTATTTAGTACATATACTGTATTTTATTCAAAATAAAATCGTAAAATTTATCGTAAATCGTAATTTAACACAACATAATGTAAAACTATAAGTGGTCTAACTGCTCCAGACGTATAAATTCGCACGTGATAAACTTTCGCGCACGGCGCGGTAGCTACGTTCAGACGTATTGCGCAGCGAAAGGGTTAAGAAACGCTTTTACTCACAAAAATAATAGTACAGTACCAGCCAGCATTGAATTAATTAATTAACATTTTCTTTACAAATTTTTCCCCTGTATTATCTTTTAATGTAAATGTTTTTGTAGGAATTGCGTGAAAAAAAGTCTTTCATCGGCACTAAAAAGATATTTTGAAGCTTAGTCCTTCAATAATGACTGCAACTTAGCTTTCCAGTCGTCAATATTTTGAAAGTTTATGTAATACAACTGGTTTTACAGAAAATTTTATGCATCTAACAAAATTTTTCCAACCAACCATTGGAAGCTTTGAAGTCAGTTAGCTGCAAGCTTTGAGCAGCATCCAAAGCCTTTACTTTGAGTAGAGGTCCAGATAAGGGAATATTCTTGTCTCGCAATTTACAAATCCAACTAAAAACTGTTTTATCAACAAGCAGTTTTTGGAAATATTCTTTTTTGCCTCAGATTTCTATTGTTTGAAAAAATTTTTAAATTTCGTTTTTATTTTTCAATACTGAAATATCTCAAGCGGTTTCAAAAATATTAATTAATTTCCTTCTTTTTCCTAAAATTTTATCACCCCGTATTTTCGCAACGGAACATTTTTGGACCACAGTTTATAAAGCAAATTTCTTCTTGAAGTCCGGAAGTACCAACCCAACAGATTTCCAGCCTCAGATCAGTAATGAGGTTATGTTATTGGAATATGTAAATAATTGTGTGGCATCGTGCTAGTTTTGCATTGTTTTTACTGATTTGCAACTTACAAAAACTAATATTTATATAATATGTGTCAGAACGGTACCGCTGTTATATCACTACAATTATGAGTGGCAAGGTGACATTTTTGAAATTTATTTGCTTCTTTGAACCATTGGTAGAACTGATTTATGCGTCAAAAAACTTGATAAAGTCTGTAGCAGTGTAAAACCACACTGTTTACCAATAAATTCGTGAATTAATTCATGAAGAACTTCGTCAATTTATTCATCAATAAATTATCAATGTAAAACAGCTATTAGTTAACTATTTGCGATACAACCGACCCTAATAGCTGCTTTACATTGACAATTTATTGATCAATTAATTCATGAAGTCGCTTCTTCAAGAAATTGGACAAGTGTAATGCACCAAATCTGCTGTCAAATAACTTCATGAATTTATTCATCAAGTTCTTGATGAATTAGAGCATGTTCTAATTTTCGTCAATTTCTTCATGAAGTTCGGAAGTACCAACCCAACAGATTTCCACCCTCAGATCAGTAAAGAGGTTATGTTATTGGAATATGTAAATAATTGTGTGGCGTTGTACTTTTTTACTGATTTGTTATTTACAAACCCTAATATTTATATAATATGTGTCAGAACGGTACCGCTGTTATATCACTACAATTATGAGTGGCAAGGTAACACTTTTGAAATTTATTCGCTTCTTTGATTCATTGGTAGAACTGATTCATACGTCAAAAAACTTGACAAAGTCTGTAGCAGTGTAAAACCACACTGTTTACCAATAAATTTGTGAATTAATTCATGAAGAACATCGTCAATTTATTCATCAATAGATTGTCAATGTAAAACAGCTATAAGAGATAGTAATATTAAGAAAACCCCATTGTAAAATCCCGTGAAAGAAGAATTGTCAGTTATTTAGAAATATCCGCTATCCAAGTGTCCGTAAATAGATGTTTTTACTGTACTTTCATTAGTTATTTAAAAAGAAGTCTTTTAATTCAAAATAGATGTCAAAAAATTAATTAAAAAGAAAATAACATTCAAGATTACATAACTCCATTAATATTGAATTTCAAAAGTGCCATAGAAACTTGTAGACCGGCGGACAAAAAAAAGTCTCCATTCCCTTTAAATATTTTAGATCTTTTTATAAATTTTTGTCCACAGCTGTACCATTGTTTTTATCAGTACAATCATCTCGTAAATTCGTTTATTATAAAATCCGAACACCTTATATGAACATATGTAATAGGTAACTTACCATATTAAACGTATTTCCGACACGGAATTTGTAATCCCGACATTCAACAGCGGCGGCAAAATAGCTTCCACCATTTTAACACCCGCCTTGCCCTGACTTACGTCACAGCCTCTGATGCAAAGCTAAAAAAACAAGTCACAACCTGAGTTCGCAGACTTCCATGGTAGTTGTCAGTAGTTACATAATCACTGGGCCGGTTACCACATCATCGGTTTAGATTGTTGATATTCTGTGAGATGCAACGCTCTCTTCAGAAATTGGAAATAAACTGGAGATTGTCTTAGTCTTCAAATTAACATAATTTCAATCAAGATGGGAAAGAATTACCTCGAATTTGGGAATGACAACTATTAAGATGGAAGAGCGGAATGTCACAGACCACAGAATTCAAACTGTGCACGGAACGTCATGGATTAGCCCATACAGCAAATAAATACCAGCCAGCGTGTTTAATTTACAATTTCAAAGAGTCTTCTGAAGAAAAGCATAAAGAATAGAAGAATGTTTCTCGGAATGTTGAGAAATCTAAAACGACAACGTGGCAACCCACTCAAAAAAAATTCAACCAAAACAAATCATAAATCAAAGGTTTATCTCTTACCTTGCTCAAAATTTTTGCCGTTCTGGTAGCGGTGAGCCTGGTCTGCTCGTGGTGATCATCCATAACCCTAAAGAGTTTCGTCCACAGGTCGTTCATAGAATTAACAGCATCGTGAATAGTTCTATTACCAGAACCCTTCAAAAAGTCTTGCAAAGCCAAGCAGCACGATTGCCTAACTCTGTATTGAGAGGAGTTGATGTTCTCTAACAGATCGGCCAAGATTTCATTGTAGAATTCATCCATCTAAGAAAAAATTATACTCTAAGACCGAAAAAAAGAAAACGGTAATACACCTTACGATTTTTTGAGGCTCCGATACTAAAACCCTCCAAATATTCTGCATGGAGGCTTGTATGCTGGGTGTGGGATCGTATTGATACCTATAAAGCTTCGGTATTATTTGAGATAAGTGAGCCTTGAGCGCTTCCCCACACTTTTCCGCTATGCTCGAAAAACCGAACGCTGCCCCCTTCTTAGAGTTCCAGATCGCGTTGTGATTGGCAAGGTGCATGAACTGGTAAATCAGATCCGGTTTATTCAAGTCGGACGCCAGCGAACACAACTCTTTATATGTCGTTAAGTTACCACTAAAAATAGAATTATTTATCAAAATCTTTTTTAATTGATGATATTGCGGATAACTACTCTGGGAGCTAATGCCTCGACAAGCTTTGAATTATAATCGCAATATCTAGAAAGCAGTTAGGACCATTCGTCAGTCAAACCACCACTCATATACTGGTTTTGGACTTATCAAGATGCCAATGGTGATACAACTGCTTTTGATATCTTAGCTACAGATATGAAGTGAGTATACATGTGACACAGCAGAGCGTTGCATAAATAAAGGCTTAGGCCTTTAATATGGCCACACTGGCAGAGAGCATCCTGCAATTTCGTCGGTAGATATTATGAAAACATAACCTATCACTAACTACCATTGTGGGAAACAAAAACAAAAACTAGAGATAGGCTAGAATCGAAGAACTTCTAACTTACCCAGTAGGCGCCGAACCAAGCTGACCTTCTTCAAATAACTTCGTATCGCTGGTCACCTGAGCCACCTGCCTTGTCCCAGAAGTCAGCTGCTTCACCAACGTCTGAAGCAGTTCCTCGGATTTGTATATATCGTATAAAACACACACAGCTTTCGATGCAGCGTCTTGCACAATGTCTAAAACAAAGCATTTTAACCTAAAAAGTTATCGGGTTGATATCGCTTACCGTTGCTTTCACACAACAGATCCATGAAAACGTTCTGCAATGCCTGCACCCGTTCCGTGATAGGTTCCCTCTCACCGCATCCCTTAACGATACTCAACAACCAAATACAGGAAGCCTGCCTAGAATTCGGATGAGTTTGTTTGGTTAAGGAGAGAAGCTCGTCGAGCAGCCACTCCAGGTTGTCGTTCGGGAGGGGTTTGTCGGTCAGTGGGGTGTAGTCTGAGGGTGAGATAGTCCACGGATTTCTGGCTTCTGGAGACCAAATGATTTGGCAGCACATCACTAGCGACTCGCCGATTGTAAAGTGAACCTCGACATCTTTTGTCTTTAAAAAAGGAGACAAAGTTATTTAATGTACAATGGTTTTTCGGATTGTTATGCCATGGGCTGTGTACCTGGTCGCAGCCAGTTACATTGCACTTCCACCCTCACAGAGGCTAGCCCAAGAACAACAAGGATAGGTCAAAGACTACTAACTAAGGCTATCAAATGTAAGACTGTAGCATAACAGTCTGAAAAACTATGTGATAAAATGGAGCACACAGGAATAGATTTAGGATAGTTTTTATTTAAATAAACACTCTTCAATTAAGCTGGAAGAATTGGAATACCAAAAAATAACACTAAATTGCTGCCGGAGACTTTGTCTGTTTAAAAACATAATAGCCTTGTTTGTACAGGGTGTGGCATTTATAATAAGTAAAATTGTAAACCCTTATTGCTGATTATAATTGAAACAAAACCACATAATTTTTATGGCATTGTTGTAAGATGTATACTACAACATTTTAAAAGGCGACAAAGAATAAATGTCAGTCCTGTACCAATAAATCTAGAAACAATCCGCACACATAGGGAGCATCAGCTTCTCGCACCTATAGAATTATTGTTATCATCAGCGCTTGTGACATATGTGACTTTTTTTGTAAAAATATTACCTGTCCTTGTAGATTACGAGGATTATTATTACCTACTATTGAGCTCGTGTTTTTACAAAAAGTAATAAATAAATTTTGTTATTTTTAATACAGCTTTTTGTTTAGTTTAATTTTTTTACAATGGCATGTCATAATTAGAATTATTTTAAGTATTTTGTGGTATTCACATTACATTTTAAAATCGTAAAAATAATAATAGATAACATTGTGGTTGAATAGTATTTAAATAACAAAGATAAAAATAAAATTATAATTAAATACAATATAGACTCTTTAATCCGAAATAATTAAAACACGGGCTTAAAGAGATAGGTTCGAATTACCGATATTTTCGGATTACTGGATTGTAAATATGTACATATGTAAATATGTTTATGTACATACATATAATATGAATTAGATTTTATGTGTTACTGAGAAGGCAAAAAATAACAATAAAACCAAACATTATCGTAAAATATGTCGTATAAATATCGACAAGTTTGCACGGCAATTATATTTCAACTAAAAAGATCTAATCGAGAAAGGTTCCGACGCGCATAAAAGAATTTTGTTCGAATTAAAGAGTTTTGTTCGGACCATTGAAACGGGCATTCGTCGGCTCGTCGGGCCAGATTAGTGGATATTAAGGTGAGTTCGAATTAGTGTCTATACTGTACTCGATTTTTGTTAAAGGGTTACACTACTGTAAAGTTTTCATAAAATCCTTTGTTTTTTTTTTGCTTAAAAGGTAATTTGAACCTTCTAGAATATGAGGCAAAAGGTTTTATACATGAAAACTTTTTTTTTAATTTTGCGCTTTTCCTAAAACGTGTCGGGCATCTCTCATACGGCTACCTGCGCTATGGACATACTTGCTCGGAAGGTATCGCACACTTTCTTACCTATTGATTTATAACTTCTCTAATGCACTCATAGATATCGTTAGGGAGTATGCGTGTACAATTCAAGCAAAATTTAAAACAGTCAAATTTTTTATTTTTTCATGTCTAAAACTCATTTTTAAGACTTTAAACGCGTTTTTCTCGAAACACTCTTTTTTAAAAAGGCACGCACCCAACTCCAACAATTTTCAATATTTTCTTTTGAAATCTTAACCACATATTTAAAACAACATTTAGAAACACGTATGGATTTTTCGATAAGTTAATTTAAACAATTGTTATAAACATATAACTGCCCTTCTTTTCTTCAAAAATTTAACGTTTTACTTCAAACACTTGCTAATTTTACAAAAAACAATATTTCTACAATCCCGTACGTGTTTCTCTAGCTATACTTAAGTAGATTAAGAGCAATTTTTTTTTGTTCCACCTTGAAATTTGCACTAGTTCTAGTGCGTGCCGTGGAACGCCTCGACGGCAACATGCTTCAAGAAAATAGCTCCAGTGCCGCCATTTTGAAAAAAAAAAAATTCTGTACACTTAATACACGGCTAATAACAAACTTAAACAGTTTCTTTCTTATTACCTTTCGTTCTGTTAAAAGAAATTGTCAAAAACATGCTTTTTTTAGGCCGTTACAGTGGTGTAACCCCTTGAAAAAATTCATTACATCCGTTATTATACAGACCTGGCAAAGATTGGGTTTCAGATAGGCGGACAAATGAGTACAATAAAAACGAATAGCAAAATAGGCATGATAAACAAAGGTAGCCATAGTTTCGTTGGGAACGGTCTTCTCGGTAATGTTGCCACAAGCAGTCTCAACTCTCATAATTTCTTAAACGGCTTGACTCGTGATGTTTCGTTCAGTATTGTTTTGTCAGCGGTGGAGTGTACGTCAAATGTACTAATATTGGAAATAAATCATACTTATTTGGTGCTTTCTAACATTATTTTCATTCATATCAAATAATAATGAAATGTGTGGAAATAATTTAAGATGATAAGATGATAATAGTTTGGATTAGTAAATTTACTGGTAAATCTCAGCAACACCGCCGAGAAGATTGTTCCCAATGAAACTACGGCTATCTTTGTTTATCATGCGTATTTTCCTGTTCGTTTCCGTCCTACTCATTTGTTCGCCCTATCTGAAACCCAATCTTTACCAGGCATTCCAAGCATTCTGTTAGGGCCTAATGTTAAATTTGCAGAAATTATTACCTGGACAAAAAAAATATGACCGTATAGGAAATTAAATTTCAAATTGAGTTTCTTGTTTTTTAAACTCGATCCAAAATGGCGAACATGGCCAAAAAAATTCACAAAGTTGCAAAAAACGGTTTTTCTTAAATAACTAAAAAACTATAGCACCAATCGAAAAATTTTAAATGAGAAAGTTGCAGATTTTAAAAAAATATATCGACTGCCTTTTTATACATATCGATTGTTTTGTTACTTTTCGAGATATATTGAAGAAACCTTTAAAAATCTTCTTTTTTTTTTTCTATAACTCATTTACATTTACGTTCCCATATTTATTTACTGTAAATATAGCCCACGACAAGCCAAAAATGCACATTTTTGAAAAATTTAAAAATATTGATTATTTTTCGATATATGTATTGATTTTTTAAAAAAAAGGCCCTCGCAGAAATTGGCTAAATCTTATCCAGTGTGTGACACGACAGTACCGATTTTTAGTTTATTTTCTTCGTAAAGAGTTGTGTTACCATGCTATTAAAAAATTTTAACGAGATTTTATTAATTTTAAGGATCAAAAAAATAACTGAAAAAATTGCCTGCTTTTTGGGTATATTTTTTTCAAATAACTTTCAATTTTTACTTTATAGCGACTTTTATAGAAAGAAATTGCTGATATTTTTTCATGAAATTAAATAAAAAATGTTTTCTATGACCTTCTGGAGCCGAGCTAACTTTTTTATTTAAAAAAAAATCTAGAGAAAAATCCTTTTGTACTTAATCAGGGGTAGCTTGACGAGATAGACACGAATATTATAATCATTTTGGTCTTAGAAGCAAAATAGTCCCGGAAATATTGATTTTTGTTAAATTTATATATTTTTTTACTTTTATGGTCATTTTAATAATTATTTATTATTATAACAGCATTTTTCGTGTAATACCTTCATTTTTTGCAAATTACTAATTACTACAATTTAATACTAAAAATCAGTGAAACATATTCTATTATTTTTGTTTCTTGGAAATATAAGTATTCAACCTCTATCTAGCGCATTGCTGTAAAATGTTAATTGTATATTCTAGATTTTTTAGATAAAAAAGTTACCTCAGCTCCAGAAGGTCATAGAAATTTTTTTTTTTAATTCCGTGAAAAAATGTCAGCAATTTCTTTCTATAAACGTCGTCATAAAGTAAAACTTGAATTTGAAGAAAATGTACCCAAAAACGTACGATTTTTTCAAAATCATTTTTTGATCCTTAAAATTAATAAAATCGTCAAAAATTTTTAACAGCATAGTAATATAACTCTTTACAAAGGAAATAAACCGAAAATCGTTACTTTAGGATTATCCGCTGAGAAGACCTAGTCAATTTTCGAGAACCAAAAAATTGGTATATCTCGAAAAATAATTAATATTTTTAAATTTTTCAAAAATCTACTTTTTTGACTTGCTGTGGACTATGCTTACAGTAAATGGCAAGTATTGGAATGTAAATGTAAACGAGTTATAGAAGAAGAGAAAAGAGGAGATTTTTAAAGTTTTTTTCGATATATCTCCAAAAGTAACAAAGCAATTGATACTTACAAAAAATCAGTAGATAGATCTTTTTAAAACCTACAACTTTCTCATTTAAAATTTTTCGATGGGAGCTACAGTTTTTTAGTTATTTTAGAAAAAACGTTTTTTGCAACTTTGCGAATTTTTTTGCCCATGATCGCCATTTTGGATCGAGTTTCAAGAACAAGAAACTCAATTTAAAATTTAATTTTCTATACGGTCATATTTTTTTTTGTCCAGGTAATAATTGCTTTAAGTACTTCTCTATAATGCTTGTACCAGTATATTGATACTGATTTCTGTATTATGCGAAACATTATGCAGAAAGTGGTATAAATACATATATGATATTCTGAAAAAGTCGTTACAACTGAAAAAAAAAGATAAAATATACAAAATTTATAAATGTCAATGGCAATCAATCAAAATGCAAAATGCGAAATCATTGTGGCCTCTGCAATTTATATTATGGACAATGGTTACAGGGATTTTTTTGTACATGGCGCCATCTAGTAGACGGATGATCGGAATCTCTATATTATCCAGATTTCCCCATTTTTGAGAACATTGTTATGGAATAGGTAAATGATGATTGCTTGTTTATGGACGTAAGTAATAACAAAAATATTAATTTAAGTAAGTTGCAATACCGCACGTTTTCACGTCTCTTGTCAAATCTGATAATTTACACATACTCCTCGATTCTCCAAATTACAAATAAAATATAACTGAACAAGGATAAATCTCAAGCACATATTTCATTTATTAATTTTATTGATATTAAAACAAATTATTTTCTTACCTCTTTCGCAGTATTCAACAGACCTCGAATGACTTCCTGGGTGTGCGGAAATTCTTCCCCGACACATAACAAGCCCAAAGACTTTGCGGCCTTCTCCCTGATCTTAGCGGACAATTTGACGTTATTCATAATGTCCAGCAACTGATTCACGATATCTATTTTAGTTATATTATCGCTGGCCGGTCTTTTAGCGTCTGGACTTCCATTCTTCAAGGGTTTACCGTCCTCCAAAGGCAGACTAGACACTCTCCCAATTAAGCCAATGCTACTACACGCCGCTCCGGCAAGTAAAGGATTCTGATGCTTCAGAAAAGGGACTGAAAAAATATAAGTTACGTACATAGAAGCCACAAATGCATTATCACCTACCTAGCGCTTGGATGCTAGTTTTTATAATGCTCCAGTGTTTCATATCATTATTTTCACTCTTCTTGTTCATAATCTTCAACTCCAGGCAGGTCCCCAGGGCAAGTAATGCCCCATGTTGCGTCTCTAGACTCTTACTGTTACTAGTTTGAGATATCAGATAATTGATTGCGGTCTCGAATTCGCCGTCATTCGTCGAGTGAGTAAGTACAACAGCATAGAGAATGGTGCTCAACTCTCTAACTTCTTCTTTGGTAGAGTTTAATTGGTCACGGATCCACTGAAGGTCTTTTAGTAGGTGATTATGGAGAGCCGGGACACAACCGGTGAGTTCTATGGTGCAGCTGAAAGGTTCGGGAGCTAAAATTGAAGCAAGAATTTATTAACAAAGAAAACACAGAGTTGATAAACAAAGAAATATCTTAGTATCATGCAACAGTGTAACTATATTTTAAAGTTTTGTTCTGCTGTTCTTTTTACAAATACAAAAAATTCGAAATCATGACGTGTTGTTTATTAAAATGATAAAATGTAATAGAAGTACACTTATATCAATAAAACTTCAATTATTGGATTTTTTGTCTGTTACACAGTCATTTATAAAAGATTTGAATTTATAGATAAAAGAAATAAAAAATTGTGAACATTGTCGTAATTTTAAACGTTTTAATATAAAATATATAATATATAAAAAAAGAGGTATTAAATAATTTAAAATTGTTTTTTGAAAATCTATACGTACAGGATGTTCCTAAATAAGTGTCGCAATGGAAAACTGTAAATTCCTCTTGAAAAAAGAAACATTTTTTTCTTCTTCCATTTTTCTCTCCGGGCTTTCGTTTTCAACGTGTCAACATTTTTTTTTTTTAGTTTTTTGCCAATATCTTAGGAACCGTTTGAACTACAGGACTGAGCTCTTGTACACACATTACCACTATTAATAGCTACCATTGTTAAATTTCATTAAAATTGTTAATTATTGCTACTTATTTTTTGAATTACAAAAGATTTTCGAAACGTTAGAAAAATGTTTTTGTTCATAAAGTCATTTTTCTTGAAAACGGTTGACTTTAGAGCAATGAACCAAGAAAACTCTTTTTGTGTAAAATTCATTAGCACTTCAGAATTTGATGTCAAATGTCAATTTTTCCAGTGGCGTAAAAGTTAGGGGGGGAACCCTTACGATACTGTAAAATCTCCACCACTGGCAGTTCTAATGTATTCAAGAATGGTGCAAAAAAATAGCTATTAATAGTGGTAATGTGTGTACAGAAGCTCAGTTCAAACAGTTCCAAGATATTGGCAAAAAAATTAAAATTATATAGTTTTGACACCGTGTATCTCGATAACGAAAGCCCGGATAGAAAAATGGAAGAGGAAAAGAACGTTTCTTTTTTCAAGAGGAATTTTCAGTTTTCCGTTGCAACACTTATTTAGGAACACCCTGAATATAGATTGTCAACCGTCTAATGCTTTAACTAGCTATTATCTCTTGTTAAATGTAATATTGCAATAACCCGTTACAAAAATTTAAAAATCCCGCGCGATTTACTTATTCCCATAAGAAGAAGAGGAGGAGACCTGGAATAAGGTGTTAGGCCGGTGTCCCATACATCCGAATTCCGATGTACGATATCCAAAAATATTTTAATTCATACGTACGATAATATTATAATTCACATGCATCCGAAATTAATCTCATAGAAATCAAGTATAGAACCATGGAATTTATTACAAGATGAACGTGAAACATTTTCAAATGACAACCATAGGTATATATCGTAGAAAATATACATACGTAGTATTATATTTTCTGCATTCGAAATTATAATATAACATTTATTTGACTGTAAATATACCAAACAACAATCATAAGAAATAAAGAACAACAATCATAAGAAATAAAAAAGTGAGGTTAAAAAACGTACGATTTCGGATAAAAGTTAAAATTATTTCTACTTTTTCCGACGTTGTATGAATTTAAAAAATTTCGGATGAAAATGAGCGGTAAAAATTTGAATGTATATTAACCAATAGGAACACTTTCGAACCTTCGTATCGTCGGAATTCGGATGCATGGGACACCGGCCTTAGGCTTATGGTTAGACAGGGAAAGGAAAGAGGTTATGTATTATGTTATGTGTGCGATTTAAGAGTTTAACGTTTATGCTTTTATGGAAATATAAAGTTTTAAAGAAAAATATAGTGTGCCTTCCTGAAACAGCCACCGAGATAAAGCTCCCTACAATATGTATGTTAAATAGCTTATGCTAAATACGAAGGTTATCTTTTACATTTCAGGAATGGACGATCCTAGTGCTGCCATCTGACAACCGATGCTCCTATCGTATAGGTCAACTCTTTGTCAGTATATTTACTCAAAACGTTTTGACGTACAGGCGCTATTTGTGTTTTTTAAAATGATTTGAAAAATTAATCTCGGCCAAAAAACTTACTCGTCTATTGAAGCATTATCAAAAACCGCTGTATATCGGTGGTATACGGAATATAATCTTGGTCGTGGTTCGCTCACTGACGAATTTTGTTAAGGTCGTAATCGGTTGTTATTCCAGAAAACATTGATGCTGTGCGTGAATTGACATTGCAAGATCATTTGACTTATTGTGGGATTGGGGCATCCTTGGATATTAGTGGGACCAGCAAACATTTAATATTGCATGAACATTTGGCAGCCAAAAAAATTATTTTGCCACATAATTTGACAAACGCTCAAAAAAAGGTTGGTGTCGATTAATCGAAAGAAATACTTAAAAAATATAATACTCAAAATACGTCCACAACAGGTGAACAGGTGACAAATCATAGATCTATGTGTGTATGAATGTGAGTCTTTCAAGATGAGCCAAATCCAATAAAAGTTGTTCACACATGAAGCAAATAGTCACCAATTTTTTTCGGAAAAACCAGACGTAACTGTACCATTTATTTGCCAGAAGTTTTTGGAAAAATATGGGAAACCAAGTGCTAAAGACACATTATTCTCCATTAGGATAATGCGAGCTCTCACACATCAACACAAACAAGAGACATAAGAAACGAAAAAGTCGAATTGATGAGTCATCCGCCGTACAGGCCTGATTTGGCACCCAATGACTTTTTTTTATTCCCGCACATAAAAAATAAATTATGAGGAACGTTTTTCGACACCTGAAGAAGCAACGCATTCAAAAGGCATGTTTTGGACATACCTCAATCAGATGGAAAAAATACTTTGAAAATTGGTTCGAGCTCAAGCAAAAGTGTATTGATGTTCCGGAAAATATTTTGAAAAACAATAAAGCCATATACGATGATTAATTTCTTTTTTTGTTCTCTATTCCCGAGATCCAAAAGGTAACCATTACTACTACTGAAAATAATTAATTAATTACTCACAAAAGCAAAATATACACACCTGGATTGGCTATTAACAGTTCCCTGACCAAAGTTATGTACTGAATTAAGGAGTTTTTATGCTTTTTCTCATCTCCGCTCATACTTCCAAGCAACTCCCTTATCTTAGGAGTGAATTCGCATGGATGCTTCAAAATGTCCCTCGTCAAGGGTACTTCTAGATCTTTGATCAAACACAGCCTTAAATAAATTAATATCTGGAAAACTGTAAATTAATAACAATAATACAAATGTTGTAATCGTTACCTCAACGTAAGTATTTATTTTAAACGGCAAGACATGATTCCCAACCGTAAAACACTTAGAAGTGTCCTTCATGTTTAGTTCAGCTTCGCTGTATACATAGTTGGTAATTTCTTCAAACGGCGGCATTACGATTTTCTCTTTAGATTTTTCCTTAGATAAATCGACGTCGTTTTTCCTCGTGCCATACAATGCCTTGTAAGCTTCTGCGGACACATCATCCTTCCTAAAAAAAAACCTATATGTAGGATTTTAAAAATAAATTAAAGGAAACGTACACATCTCCTGTGGCGACAAGCAATAAAAACTTCGACGGGACATGATCGGAAGGAAAAATGGTGGCCAAAGTCCGTACACCGCTAAACCTTACCATAGGTTCCTCGGAACTCATCTTGCACCTAACCAAAACATAAATTAAATTCAATCTGCCATCCTTATCCGCTTCTTCGGGTAGAATGTCGTATTTATAGGCCAGGATCAAGTTAAGGAGGCCCTCTCTGATCTGTAAACGTAGATCGGGGTTGGCATTCTCCATGTTTGTAAAGTACATCTCTAATAGTCCGACATCGTGGTATACTATCTTCGGAAAACGTTGAGCTAACATGCCAATTAAGACATAAGTCTGACCCTGGTGTACTTCGTCACACTCTTTTATCAGTTTCTGTAAGCCAGAAAGCAGAACAGGGGCCACCCTACCCAGAGACTCCTCTTTCGCGCTAAAAAAAATTGTAACTAAGCGGGGCCAGTATTTTAGGGGGTTCTCCAGAATACTATCCAGAAATTAATTTTAAATTCTTTCAATTAACTATTTTAATAAATTTGAATAATTTAGTGAATTAGAAAAACTCGTTTATAAACGTCATTTAAATGCTAACTCTATAATATAATAAATGATACCTACTATCTTATTATATTCCCAGAAAAATTCAGTGCCAAAGTTTTTAGTCTGGTGTTGGAATGGCTGCCATATAAAGAATCAAAAACGATCTGTATGCACTGAGGAAAGATGAAACCTGTTCCAGTAACTCTGCACAAATGGGTCAAGAGCTTAAGCCTTATCCTCGTATTGGCTGGAGACTTTTTGTTTTCCGGCTTAACGTTTTTCGCTTGTGTACCCAAAAACAGGGAATACAAAGGAAGAGAAATGTGAGGTGAACTCCAATCTGCAGATCTAAAATGTATTATTTTTATAAGAGTCCGCTTTAGTGCGCTTCGAAACATACCCTACTACTTTTTTCAACTCCATATCAGCTAAATTTGCAACACCGAACCTAGTATCTGCAGCAGCTACCACTAAATGAATCAAAATATCGTCATTGTTAAAAACGCCGTGTCCCAAAAATTTTACTATTCCCAGTTTAATCTAAAATTATATATAAATAATGTGGGTACCTATAAACCTAAAAGAGAATAATAATATACCTCTTCTAATTCCTCAGGTTTCATGGGGTTATTAGTAGTCAATCTTTTATACGAACTATCACTCATGCAAGGTGGCACAGGTAAAGAAACACTACCGGACTGTTGATCACTATCAGACGTCTGTGGCGACAGTGCACTAAAAATTACAAAACTAAGTCTTACCCTCCCATAAGACATTTGATTGTCTTACCTATATGGTAACAATATCATGTCCAACAACATATCCAATAAATGCTTTGCAATTTGTGGTTTCTCATTTAGTCCAAACAGATTCGTCACTTTTTCAGGCTCAGTGGGTACTTTCACTTTACCCAATAATGGTATGATTAACAAAAGTAAACTGTCTAAATGAGACACAGGTTTATTTTCCAAAGCATTTAAAACAGACGGTACAAGTTCAGCTTGTTTCTCTATAGGTAATCTTGGGAAGCCAGATTTTAAGTAGATAATAGTGAAATTCTAAAAAGGATTAAAAAATTTAATTTAAGTACTATTGAATGATTACAGACTTCTTTACCGTTACAAATGATGTAGCTGCAGGATCCTGATACTGAGTTAGTAGAGCCTCTACAGGAAGTTGAACCATAGGTCGCATTTTTATTCTTCTGTTAACATGAATCAACAATTCCATCACCTTAAACATTATAATGTTTATAAATAAGCCTCATGACTTGACAACGTACTACCTTTTTTCGTACACCTTCCTGTTGAGATGACAGTTTAAGTAAAACTGGTGGAAGAAACTTGCATAAAACATTTTGCAATTGTTCATCAGTTTCTGCAGATCCCAGTCTGAGGAATACTCTCTCCAAGAGCACTAAAAGTATTGAATAATTTTAATATTTAATAAATTAATTAATATAAGTAAATAGATGACATTTCAAAATTTGAGCATTACCTATTCAACTAACAGAAATGAAGTTGAAGAACATATGAAATGTATGTTTAATTATCAAATACATAACATAATATATAGTACTGTTAATATTCTATTTAAAAAGCATTAATTGAAATAAATAAATAAATAAACTTACTTAATTCATCTGCTTGTGCAGCCATAATTTATTTTTCTGTCAAACCGCTGTCAAATGTTAATCTGACATCTGACTAACATTACAAGGCTTTTTTTCGCGTGAATACTGGTATCGGTGCATATCGGACATACGTGTATGCTCCAAGATTCCAATAAGCTCATAGACCTAGTAAACTACAGTGTTGGAAAGTACCGATGGTCTATCAGAAGTTACGTGAGAGCGATAAAGTAAGCCATAGAAATACATGTGATAGACAAGGATAACTATAATAAAGGCGTCTAATTAGTCAACGCCCATTTCGCCCTTCCACAAATAAGATCCACTTCTTATTTGTGGAAGGGCGAAATGAGCGTTGACTAATTAGACGCCTTCATTATAGCCATCCTTGTCTATCACATGGATTTCTATGGCTTACTTTATCGCTCTCACGTAACTCTATCGCATGGATTTCTATGGCTTACTTTATCGCTCTCACGTAATTTCTGATAGACCATCGGTACTTTCCTACACTGTAATCACTGTATAAGGTCTATGAATAAGCTGAATGTTCTTGCATATTTTCCCCTGTCCTCTCACGCATTTCCATTTCCGAACAGTTTTTTACTAACACATAACTAAGTAACTCTAAAACTATTCCCACAATGTGAGATTGGAATTTCTGAATATGTTTTATAAAGATTATTTTTTCTCTGTCGGAACCAAAACACATCAGCTACTGAACAGTAATCGCTAACCTGTTCTTCAGAATCTGTTCCGTTCTTTTCATTGACAGCAGACAGACTGACTGACAGATAAATCTTATTTTTGACAGAAAAATAAAATAATTTTAAGTTCAATATTTTTGTTTAAATTAATTTATAAATATGTCGATGAGACCAGACGACCATCGTAGAAAATGGGACAGAGATGAATACGAGAAATTAGCAGAAGAGCGTCTGAAAGAGGAAAAGTCTCAGAAAGAAGATAGTGAAAGCAAAAAGAAGGGCCCCCCTGTTAAAAGGGAACTATTAAAAACTCGTGAATACAAAGTTGATTTAGATTCTAAATTAGGAAAAAGTATTGTTATTAATAAAAATACACCAACATCTCAGTCCGGTGGTTATTATTGCAATGTTTGCGACTGCGTTGTTAAAGACTCAATTAATTTCTTGGATCATATCAATGGAAAGAAACATCAGCGTAACTTGGGTATGTCCATGAAAATTGAAAGAAGTTCATTAGATTCTGTAAAAAAACGATTTGAATTGAATAAGAAGAAAATGGAAGAGAAAAAGAAAGATTATGATATGGCTGCACGAATGCAGGAGATTGCCGAGGAGGAAGAGAAATTAAGAGAATACAGACGAGAAAAAAGAAAGGAAAAACGCAAGGCCGAGGAAATGTCAGAAGAACAAGAGCCTCAGAATGAGATAGCAAGTATAATGGGTTTTTCGGGTTTCGGATCTTCTAAAAAGAAATAATATAATGTAGCTTGTGCTTGATTAATTAAATTTAAGACATTTCTAATGATTATTCTTTATTATTGTTTGAGTGACAAGTTAATTTTATGTTTTATTTTAAAGTCATCTAGTCCTCTTTATCAAATCAGGTAGAGTCTTAAAAAAGTGAAGAATGTTATAGTCTCCATGGAACTTTGTACAATTTCAGCCTAAATAAAGATATGTACAGTGTAAAGAAAAACAAAAATGTATCAACTACCTTTCCATTTATATACTTTGCTGGCATTGGATCTTTTACATCAGGATCTTCGCAGACATTACTACATTTTACATCAACAATGCTATCCATGACATCTACTGCTAATTCTTTGAGAGTTTTTGCAGCGTCGATACCACAAACTTTGGCTATTTTGATGTAATAACAATCGATAATGTGTTTATAATTTCTAAAATCAAAATTTTAGTTCTTGTGTCTTTCCTTTTATGTAACCTACTACTTGCAAACCTCTGTCTCATCCTTATCCTGATACCAATCTGCCGAACCATCGCAACCATCTAGATCTTTTCGAAGTTCTTGTATGCAAGGATAGTACAAACCAAATCCTAAAAAAGAAAAAATAAGAATCCAAATTTACTAGTCGTTAGTAGTCTTTACGTCTTGAAAATTCAGGACTGTTGCATAATTTAGTATGTAACATTCTGGCTCCTCTCAATAATAATGAGTATAAATCTTGTTGATCTGTTACTTTACATGTTTGGAAATATATGTGAAATTTCTCTAATTGTTCTTTAACTCTCCTTCAAAAGAATATTTAGTACATAATTTAAATCATGGCAATATTAGTAACTAATTAAATTAAATGATGAACATCAAACCTGCAGTAATTATCTAAATTTGTCACAGTCTGTTCTATAAGGTTCTCTGGAGATGTCACCTCAATTTCTGCTAAATAATTCATCATTACCTTTTCGTCACACTCTGTTGATATGTCTCCTTTCACAGTAGTAGTTGATTGACAATCTAAAAGTTTATTCTATACTATGAAAAACGTTGTAACTTAACTTACTTATTGCTTTATAAAGAGCACAAATAAGTAATAAAATTATTTGCCGCATTTATTTGAAACTAGTTGACTGACATTTAAATATATCAGGCTAAAGAGGGAGCCACTAATTGTTTACAAATTTTGACAGCAAGATTTAGGTGTTTTCTAAAATTTATAAAAAGGAAAATATGCGGTTTTTACTAACAATTTTCATATTTAAAACAGTTACTTCGTCTTCTTTGTTTGTGAGCGACCAATGCAAATATATATGTAAGAATGCAAATTTACCATCATTGGAACTGGTAATTAATTTATTCTTGAGAAAAAAATTATAATCAATACACATTTTAATTTAATAATTATTTTAGGAAAACTATGAACAAGTCGTTTGCCAAAGGGGCTGCGGATTTTTCAATGCCATTAGATTTCAAGGTGACATTAATTTAAATGTTACAAAAAAGGAATGCCACATTTGTAAGTATTACCCTTTTTCTCGGTTTGCACAAGAAGTACGTATTAATAATTTGTAGCATGTGAGGAATCATACATTGTTAAAGAGGAAAGTGAAATATGTAAGACAGGCTGTGATCTTATAGCAAATCAAGAGGTAACTATTCAAATGATAACCAATCCACAAAATTAATCTTTATTTAATTTAGGTTTTTGTAACTGATTTTGTAATTGAGTCCGAAGAAAACATAGTATTAGCAAGCCCAGATCGTGAAATTGAGTTTGATCTTCTATCGGATCCAAGTATAAAAAGTCAACTTGAAACAGGAGTAGATTACAAAATACCCGAAACGCATATTAGGACAATGCCTATAGAAATAACTGAGGAAGAAATAACTGTTAAGGAATCTAGAGACTGGTTAGATTGCGCCTCTTACAACTCAGGTATACCCCGGTGGATTCTGTTATCAGCTATTCTATCAGCAGTTTTAATTGCGCTGTGGCTTAGTTTTTCAACAGAAAAACGCAACAACCAAGAACCAACAGTTATGTTGGACATTAACGACGATAAAATGATCCTGATTAGCGATGCCGGTGAGAAAGATCCAAAACTCTTGGAAACAAACCCAGGTATCTATAATAGTCAAGAGGTAAATTTTTCTGTACCCCCAAAATATTCAGTTGAGTGTGAGAAGGTTTAAGTGTGTTTATAAATCGATTTGTACTGTTTTAGGGTCATACTTTTTGCGTCACATTGATGTTTGGTATTTTCTAATAGTAATTTTCATATATCCAACTTTTTCTGGTTTGTGTGTGAGTGTATGTTGTTATCTAAGTAATAAGGTTTTTATATAAGGTAAATTGTAGAGTATTTGCAATTGCAAGTGGTGAGCGGTGAATGTGCAGGGTTTTTTATTATTAAAATGGTACTTTCTCGTTTGATTTCAAAAGATATTCGATAGGAATTGTAGCAGCGATTCATCAAAATATGATGGAAAATGTAACAAATAGGAGTAGAAAGGTCAAATATCTTTTATGGGTCAAATGTCCCTCACTCTCTATGAGTCATATCTAGCATCGAGATAGTAGTTAATTGAATGGAATGCTAATTGCACTATGTCTGATAAAAGTTATAGTTTTAAATTTTTATTTTTTGCCAAATCTGAAAAAGCTTGTGTAATGGAACTATTTATTATTTTTGACGTCACCTAAAATAGAACTGTTTCAATTACAACATACATCCTGCATATTCACCTATAAATTAAAAAAATATTCCATATTTTAGTGATTTTAAAATATGAAATGATGTCCCAGCTAAAATTTTTTATCCCAATATGTAGAAGGCAGTAAAACTAATGCTATATATCTATTAATATAGGAGATTGTTGTTAGAGGTCATTAAAACCTTAATGACCCTTAGGGTTTAAAGCTTTTCAAGTTATATAGTATCGGAAGTTAAAAAAAATTAAATTGCACAAGTTTTAAAATTGAGTACAACTGTTCTGTTCACATATGGCTATTTATTGCAATTTTATTGTTGCGCCATCAAAATGTTGCACATTAAAAATTTTTTGGCCTAAAATGATTCAAGGAAGTTACGACATGGACTTAGAAGACACACTGAATATGCACAACTTATAATAAGAGTAGGATTAAAGAATCCATATTAGTTAAGTGTGGAAAAATTCATCTAGAAATCGTTTAGTCCACTGTTTTCATATTTTAATATCACTTGAACGGTCAGCTACTGTTGCTTACCCTGTATAGTCTATGCTTGTGGCATTATTCTTAACATCTACATCACAATTATTAATAAACAGAACGTCCAAATTTTGCTTCTAAAATAAATGTTGGATTGAGAGTAACAGATTTTGTAATTTTTTAACATACTTATATCAGATTGCTTAAACAAGAAGTTGTGTAATGGATTGTGCAACATCAGTAAAAATACATAAAAATGACTATTATGTAACGCACATATGTATAATTTTAGGACTACTCGTTTTACCAAAAGATATATCTACTGCATATAAATCTACATACTTGTAATACTGTTTCATGGTACTTAAACGCACAATTATTTTGTTTTAATTTTTTTCTTAACGTGTAGCAGTTTAGATATTTCCTAGTCATATAATTAATAAAATCTAACTTCATTGCTGGACTGTGCTATGAGACTTTATTAGTTTTATTATTTTTGTATTCATTGAATTATTTTCGTATCAGATTTACTTTGGTCGCTTGGTAAAGTAAATAAAGTCGCATTAATTGACGAGTACATTTATCGTTCGGAGTTAAATTTTCATAACACCTTGACTGCCATTTCGAGAGTTCATAAGCAGAAAAGCTATTATGGCCTTTAGGAGACAACGAAAATCTTTGTAGAAGTATCTATAAACAATATTACATTGAATTGACCAAATGTAGAAAGGTTTTCACATATGTTTAAACGGCAAATATGAAATGATGAGAATACGGTGGTAGTCAATGTGTTGAAATGTACATATAGGGGGAAATATAATATTTTCTTAAAAATAGTGTGGTATACTCAATATTCGTTATTGTAAAATTTAAGAATAAATGTACTTCTGCTGTAATTACATGTAAAATTTTAATAAACATAATTGAAAGCATTTTATGTTGCAGTTTTTATTGTTGCCATAAATTCATTCTGTTTTATTAAGGAGACCCAACGTTGTTCTCCTTTGAGCAGGATTATTATTGCTGTTTTATGAAAGTTTCTGAATATAAAATTGTAAAACCAATCATCGTTTTGAAGTAAAGTGACACTGTTAGCAACATCTCCAACCCCAAATTGCACTAATTCAAATAAATAAATTCACAATGGTTGCTAAAGAAATGGCGGAAGGAAATGATCTTCAAAATGTCTTAAAAATTGATTTAGTGGAGTAAAGGTAGCTTAAAATATACATTATTTCGAAATAATTAACAGAGCCTTGGATTTTCATAAAACCTTTTACAATCACCTTGAAATGGCTTATAGAAAAAAGTTATAAACTTGTACTCTAATTATTTAATTGTTTAAACAATAAAAAAAATGGTTTTTCAAAGATTATTTTAAATAAATCAAAAAATTTCAAGCCAATTTTAATCAAATTGATACTATAGGGGTTTTCGAGGTCACTTAATGTTAAAAAATAAAAATTCAAAATGGCCGACTTTTTTTAAATAATTTATTAAAAAATGACAATTTTCAATGGAATTTTAATCAAATTGATATAGGGGTTTTCGAAGTCGCTGAACAAGAATATTACATCAGAAAATGAAAATTCAAAATGGCTGATCCAATATGGCCGACTTTTTAAAAAAATTTATTTAAAAATTACAAATTTCAAAGTAAATTTAGTTAAATTGACATTATAGGGGTTTTTGAGGTCTCTGAACAAGAATATTACTTATATCAGAAAATGAAAATTCAAAATGGCTAATCCAATATGGCCGACTTTTTTTAAACAATTTATTTAAAAATTATATTTTCAAAGCAAGTTTACTCATATTGATATTTTTAGGATTTTTCAGATCATTGAACAAATATAAAATGAAATAAACTCGTTAAATTTTAAAGAAATTTGAGTATGATGTTTAGGGTTCTGCAAAAAGTCAGTATATGAAATTCTTAATTCACAAATTTATTTAATATGAAAACGTATTTGCATATTAAAAATAGAAATATTAAAAAATAACAATATTCAATTTTCATTCTCTTGAATCATTCTCGTTCTTCTTTGACAAATGCTTGGCAATCACGACAATGAATTACGTTACCAAATAAATTCTACTACATAATTTCATCATAATAAAATATAGGTAAAACTGATTCTCGCGACAATTTATTGAAAAACCGTATTTTTTCGTATATTATATATTACAGAAACAAAAAAAAAAATTTTTTCATTGATTATAATTTGAAAATATATTGGTTAAACAACCGAAAAACATTTTTTTTTAATTTTATGTTTATTTAACAAAAATTTCATCGCTTTAGAACAAAAATTTTTTTTTGTGTTTAAATTTATTCATTCAACGTTTTAAATAAAACAAAATGGATCATCTTAAAGTACAGTTTTCAAGCTTCAATGCTCCTGTAAAGTTGTAATATCATATTTTGAACTAGTTATTGGACTTTGAAACGTGACCTAAAAAATCAAATGTGCCTTTTTTTTAAATTATTGAATATTTCGAGCGTTGTATTTTTCGAATTTAAAATTAAAATTTTTTTTTATCACACCTTTAAATGCTATTTCAAGAGTAATCTCTGAAAGTTTTAGATTTTTATGTTAAAAATTAAAAAATAGCAGATCTTTAATTAATTTTGTAGAAAATTCTACTGTTACGTAACTTTATTTACATACTGTTCCTGTAAATATTTTTTCGATTTTAAAATCATGATAACTTGTTAGCAACAAGATTCCTCTTTCATTTAAATTTGTGTGGAATTAATTTGATCAAACAGATCAAGTTATAATAAATTTAGTGGATAACGCGCGAGGACGCCCGCTACTCGTGTCCTACGCGCAAGTGCCTACACTACATTTTCTTACGATTTAAAAAAAAATTCTACAACCTAGTTTTCATTTTAGAAAATAACTTTATATACATTTTTCATGTAAAATTTCCCCTTTCTTTCGATTGGCACAATTAGTTTAAAAAAAAATTAATTTGTAAAGATATACAATAAACAATGGAATTTTGCAACTAATTTGTTAAATAAATAATCAAGCGTACACTCTACGGTTGGTAACTTTTTATATGTTGTTCCTAACACCCTCACAAGTGTATTCTCAAAAATTACCTGATCTGCTAATTTTTCCGAAGTCAAAATCTTATTTTACTCCACTAATTAGAATTTAATAATGTTGTGTCATAACCAATTTATTTTATTAAATTGCCACCTTTGTAGAGTCCTGAAACTTAGTTTAAACAAGTAGAAGCGCAATTCAGAGACTTGAATTGAACAGTGAATATTTTTTTAACTACATGTTTAGGATTCGTTCTGAAATTGTTTTATATTCATAATTGAAAATAAAAAACAAACCACTTGTTTTAAGAAAATAACGAGCGTTCAAATAAAAACGTGGTCAAGTTGGTTCTGAAAATTTGGACGTAGAGCGTAGCGTATAGCAAATGAACTTAAACGTCATCTGTCAAAGCGCTATATCGCCACTATCAATTTGAATATTTTCGTTTTAAAAAGCGTTTAAAATGGTGTTTTCTCAAGAACAAAAAGTGTTTATCATAGAGTCCTACTTTAGAAATGGACGCAAGATTGATGGAATATGGAAGTATTCTATTGAGGAATGTTTCATAGAATTTCAAAATCAATTTCCCGGCGTTGTTGAGTACAAAATTTTTCAAAGTGCAGTTCAGCGTTGTGTTAATGTTTTTCGTGAAACGGGCAGTGTAACAAGAAAAGAAGGAAGCGGGCGACCTAAAAAGCGGACTGAAGAATTAAAAGAAAATGTCCAACAAATAATGGAAAATGCGCCAAGAACTTCTGTACGTGTTTTATCACAAATGGTGGGAGTATCAGTCGGTACCTGCCACACAGTGTTAAAAAAAGCTCCTTTAATTGTTTGTTATTGTTATCACGATTATTCTTTAAAATAAAGTTATATAGTCATTAACGTTATTGAAACTGACAGCTGCTATACAGCTCGTTGAGAAATGAGGTTAAGTTGGTCGCTATAAGCTACTCCCTACGTTCGACCACGTTTTTATTTGAACGCTCGTTATAAAGAAACTACTACTATATAAAATTACTAAATTTATGTAATCAAATAATAAAGTATTTATATAAATAATACATATTTACAACAAATCGATATTAGTAATCAGCCGCTGTATTCGCCAAGTAATCTCTTCTCCCGATATTAGAGGCCTGTTTGTTTTGAAGAGCCTCCAGTTTGGGACAGTCCGTAATCCTATGACCAAGACCACCGCAATAACTGCACCCATGTTCACCTAAAAAATAAAAACATGGCTGAATAACAGGAGTAGTGAATAATAATATATCGCCCCTTCCCCCCACATTTCTCACTTCTGGGCTAATTTTTTTAATTAAAATAAAGCAGAAAATATTATTATTCGTATTACCCTGAAAATTTTTTAGAACCTTACCTCCCAGTTCCAGATATTTCTCATTTTCTGAGCAGAGCTCGGCAAGAAACGGTGGCACCTTCTGCTTAGCTTCTATCAGCAAGTGTTTCAAGTCCAACAGAACCGATTCATCATTGGATTTATTTATAAACGTAGTTGCTAAGCCCTTGTTCCCCGAACGACCTGTCCTACCAATTCTATGAACTGCAAAAGCAGAAAACAAATATTGTATCGTAATGCATATACAGTAAAGTCTCAATTTATAGACACTTCCGAATAGCGGACACTTCTAAATAACGAATTATTTTGCTTTTATGTGATTTACAATGTGGTTTTCTTTTATTACAATCCCTTAATAATGAATGCAAATATTATTTTTCACCAAGATACAAAAATACATGGTGTAACTTTAAGTGGGGTCAGTTTCTTAGGGGTAATAGTACGTAATCCCCTGAATACACATCTGAAACTCTTTTTTTTTTAATCAAATAAGGAGTCGAGTTATAATTAGTTTTTTAAAATGAACTTTCATACTTGTGTACGCTCCACTTTAATATTCACATATTACAAATACATGGATTGTAGGCAACCTACAGTGCATGTGAAGGGAGATAGTGCAGGTCAACGGTGACGAAGCGACTAAAGCGTGCTGTTATTTGAGGTTACACTAGTTTCTCCAGCGGCGGGGTACAAGCCTCCTCCTCCTGAACCTCCGAAATTTTTCGATTAAGTCGTATCAAGATGGGGTTTTTTGTATTCAGTTTCTAAAATTATGTGAAAAAAATATAGCAACTTTGTATTATGTTTTTCGGCCAAATTGCATTTCTGCAGTGCAAAATGCATCCGGAAAAATGCATTTTTTAAAGTCACCTAGAAAAAATTCATAAATCAATTAATAATGCCTGAAATGGACTCAAATCAGGGTCCTGGTGGTTTTCGAGGTCGCTGATCTCGAATATGACCTTTAAATTGGTCCATCGCCGACCTGGAGCTTAGGATTGATGATGAACGTCATCTCCGAGGCTTCTCCTGAATTTCACTCTTAAATGCAACGAGACTTGACACCCGGGGTTTTTCGGGTCGCTGATTCCTAATCGGCCGTCGGCGAGTACTCCCCGGACACCTGGTGCATCGGAACCTGGACATAGACGTCATCTCCGGGAGTTTTCCTGTAAAATTCGCGTAAACGAGCCGAAAATCGCATCAAGGTGTTTTTCGGGGCGCTCTTCTCAAATCTGGACCTAGATATTGACGTCATCGCCAGAAAAATCAATAAACAGTGAATTTTCAATATATTTGAAACTGCGTTAATACTGCAATAACTTGTTTGGAATTGTTGATCTCATTTAAAGAATGCAAGATGAAAATAGAGGGAATAAATTGAATGAATGTCACAATGTATGCAAGATGTTTCAAAAACAAATCAAAATCATTTATTTCCAAATCAATTGCCATTTCTACCTATTCTTAACTTCAATTTAATTTAACTCAAATATAATCTAACTCCATTTTATCCTATTCTAATCAACTATTAACTTTAATTTGAAAATATTCTACTACATATCATTTTCATCATTAACTGACATATAGGGCCCGGATAATTTTTCGAGGGCCCCGGTCTGGGGGCCCACAGACGTGCATGCGTCATATTATAAGATGATTTCGAGAAGAACACCCTGAAAAACCCCCTGATGCGATTTTCGGCTTGTTTACGCGAATTTTACAGGAAAACTCTTGGAGATGACCTCCATGCCGAGATTCCGGTGCACCAGGTGTCCGGGGTGTGCTCGCCGACGCCAGATTAGGAATCAGCGACCCGAAAAACCCCCGGGTGTTAAGTCTTGTTGCATTTAAGAGTGAAATTCAGCACCAATTTGAAGGTCATATTCGGGATCAACAACCCTCGAAAACCCCCAAGACCCTGATTTTAGTCCTTTCCAGGCATTATTAACCTAGTTATGAATTTTTTCTAAGTAACTTTAAAAAATGCATTTTTCCGAATGTATTTTGCACTGTACAAATGCAATTTGGCCGAAAAACATAATAATAAGTTGCTACATTTTTCCACATTTTAGAAAGCTAATGCAAAAAATCCCATCCTGATACGACTTGATCGAAAAATTTCGGAGTTTTCAGCTCTTTTTGTATTTTCTCAATTAAATCACTTTCTAAAGTTTTGTTGTTGAATTTTAATATTAATTATACATAAAAAAAAATTACCATTGATAATTAAGATTAAGAAGATAGATATATAGAACGTTGTACGCTAATGAATACGAACAAATATGTATTTTCATATATTACAAGCCACATGACCGACAAGCTTAGGCAACCAACATTGCACGAGTGGTACTGTCAACTAAAAATCCCTAAATCTTAGTGTCACCACAGATTAATAATTTGTTTACAATGAACGATGACAAACCATTAGGTCTACATCATATAATGCTGATTGATTAAAATGTATTTCTAATGTCTTTGTTTTAATAATGTTTAATTTTACTGAAATTTAATTGCCAAGGTTAAGGCTATATATTTGTAAGGATATTATTGTCAAAGCTTAGTACTACCAATTTTTTTTTTTTTTCATGTTTCATATACACTGCTGGCAACGGTACATGCTGCCTTTACATGAGAGCGACAAAGTAAAGTAAAGAAATCCGAGCAATAGACAAGGATGGCTATAGTGAAGACGTTTCATAAGTCATAGTCACTCCCACTTTTAACCGAGCACATCCAAAAACGGGCGGTGACTAGATTATGAAACGTCTTTAAAATAGCCATCCTTGTCTATCGTACAAATTTCTATGACTTACTTTGTCACTCTCACGTAAAGGCTGATGGACTATGTGGATTTTCCAGCCGTGTATTTAGTTTCATACATAAATATGGTATTTTTTTTGTATGCATTTTCATAATTATATAATATGTTTTTTTTTTCAATATTAATATACTAAATACACGAGGAAACCTATTTTTTTTTTCACCAGTCAACCACACCTGTAAATAACGTATAACTGACATTTTACGATTTCCCATGGGTGTCCGCTATTAGGGGGTACTGCTGTACTAACCGTAATTTTCTACATCATCTGGCATGTCGTAATTTATAACATGTTGAATATCGGCAAAATCTAAACCTTTAGAAGCCACGTCTGTAGCTACGAGTACGTCCTTTTCTAGTTTCCTAAAAGCTTCTACTGATCTAGACCTTTCCTCTTGATCTACAACAAACAACTGTTGAGAAAATGTCAATTTTAATGGAATCGTGAAGATGCCTTACCTTTCCCTCCATGTATGGCAACTGCTTCGACGCCTTTTAGCAACAGATACTCGTGAATAGCATCAACGTCCTGTTTCTTTTCGGCAAAAATAAGAACCGGAGGGGGCGTTTTTTGTAAACATTCCAACAAATATACTATCTTCGCTTCCTGTTTGACGTACTCGACTTCCTGAAAAGTACGTTTGGCTCAATTCTGTATGATAAAATTCAGAATGGCATCAATTATACCTGTACAACGTTCATGGAAGCTGCTCCTGCCCTGCCGACGTTAATAGTGACAGGTTTCACCAATGCCGACCTAGCAAAGTTCTGAATCTTCTTCGGCATCGTAGCAGAGAAAAGTAATGTCTGTCTTTGCCCCTGAAAAGTGCTGTTTGTAACAAGAAATGTAGATATAAACGTTAAATCTTACATTGAAGTATGAAAATATCGTTCTAACATCTTCCTCAAAGCCTAAATCTATCATTCGATCAGCTTCATCCATACATAGATACCTACAGACTGATAGTTTCACTATTTTCTTCTCCAACATATCCATTAGTCTACCCGGTGTGGCTACCATGATATGTACACCCCTAAAAATGTTTCAATTAAAATAAAACGACAATTAATCCTTAGCAGTTTACTTTTGAATTACTTCTATAGCTTCAGTGACTGGCACACCTCCAATCGCCAAAGAACACCGAATCTCAGGCATGCCAAACTTTCGTAAGCTGTTGCAAAAGTGCAAGATAATATCATAAGTTTGTTTCGCCAGTTCTCTCGAAGGACAAATAACGAGTCCGTACGGCCCTTCATTTTTTATGAAAGGTAGTTTTACTTCTTGCTCCAAACAGAACATTATTAAAGGGAGTACGAACACTAATGTTTTTCCAGAACCCGTAAAAGCAATTCCGATCATGTCTCTCCCTGACAATCTGAAATAAATATCAGCATAAAATGTATGTTCAAAGTAATGTGCTTATTAGTGTGTGTCAGTGGCAATGACATTTACGATATAGCATACATTTTAGAGACTATATCTCACCCGAACTTGAAATATGTCGATAGATAGCTATCCAAATAGTTAATTGTTCGCTAGGCGTCTCACCTATATCATACTGATGAAAACTAAGAAGTTTTAGACTGGTTTATGTGTGTTTTTCTTCTGTCAAATTGTTTTAGCTATTTACTAGATATTGAGAGTGTAATTTAACGTTAGGCAAAGCATGTAGCTCACAATGTATCCGTTTTCCACAATATCATCAGTTAAGAATTTACTTACACTGTTGGAATTCCCTGGATTTGAATAGGTGTAGGTTTTTTTATATGTTTTTCTTTCAATCCCGCAATAATGCCTTCATGGAGCTTCATTTCTCTGAACGTTTTTAAAGGAGGCGGTATTTCTTCACCCTCAACTAATATACGTAATTCACTTCTCAATTTGTTGTGTCTGCTTTCTGGCATTTGTAAAATGTATCTTGGTGGCTTCCAGCTAAAAAAAAAATACAATTTTTTAACTTGTTACATATAATATGCATAAATTTACTATAATTACCTTGTTTTTATTGGATCGCTATATTGTATTCCTTTTGCTAATTCTGATACACCCATAAGAGCCTTCTTTTCTGCTACTATTTCTAAGATTTCCTCTTCTTTTTTCAACTGTCTCTCCACGGCACTCACTTTTTTCGCTATAGAATCATACATACAATATAAACTTCATCAAAAAAGAAACTATATATTAAATTACCTTCAGCTAGCTTCCTAAGTTCGGTATGTTGGTCCAAAAGTGGAATATTGTTTTTTCTACCCCATATTTCATCCTCCTCTTCATCTTCATTCGTTTCATTCTCGCTTGATGATTTAGGTTTACTTTGTTCCGCTTCCTTTAACTAAAAACCTCAATATTAATACAGATAATAATACAGTATATTTATAACAACCTGTCCAATTCTGCCCAATTTAAGCAACTGTTGCTTCTTTCTTTCTTTCACTGGAACATAAGGGACATAGTTATCATCGTCACTTTCAGAACTGCTTCTATCTTTCTCCTCACGACGGTACCTCTGAAATTTAAACAAATAAGGAACATGTATAACTAAAACAGAATTAAAATAAACTCACTTTAACGGGTGGTTCTTGTTCCTCTGTGTTGCTCATTTTTACGTTTTTGTTTACAAAACAAACGTTTTCAATTTAACCTCATTTTTAGTTGTCATTGGTTGTCATTTAAGTTATTCTTTGACAGTTATGGGTGTGTTCAGTTATTCAACCGAAAAGTAGTGTTCGAAAATTTATAAAAAAAAATTCCGCCGGTAACTTTACAACAGTAAATAATTCGTTTTTCAAGATGTCTCACCAGTATAGCCAATGCCAATATACTTTAAGAAAATATTCCCTAATGCAAACATCAAAAATTACGTCAACAAACATTGACAAATGACAGCTGTAGTTGACATTTGTTTAATGTGAGCGTATCGCTTAACAAACCTTTTTTTAATTCCAGTAAAGAAAAATTATTATTTAAGGTAAATCCAATCACAATGATATCGTTTTGCATTGACCTAACAATTTAACACATATTTTAGCTATGGACGCCATTGATTTACTGGAAAAACGAATTGAAGCTTTGGAATTGCAGGTCCTCGCAAAAGATACTAGTTCTGTTGCAAATCAAACCCAAGCAATAACCGATTTACTAATGCAAACTCACACTATGATAACTTCTGCTTTAAGTTGCCGTGAAGCCATAACATCAATACTTCAACATATGACGACTATTAACGAATATCTAGACCCAAGTTATGGAGAGAACGTGTTAGAAGTTGAAGCCAAACGTCATTACCTTCTCGAATTGTACCCCGAGTTAAAAGATACCGTTAAGTTGATTGGTACCTTTGAAAATTTAATACCTTATGCAGATTCTGCAAATATAATAAAAGTTACGGAACTATCGGAAAAATTGGATCGTTTGGCCGTGAACAACTTAAGTATTTATGAAGAAAGTGTTGAAGTTACACAGAACGTATTGGCGTCTTTACAGAAGTACAATGATATTACAGGATCTATTAAAGTGTTATTCGCCCAACTCGATCGAGCTGTAACCGATTTAGAAAATGCATTGCAACCCAGATTTACTACCGAAGAATAAAATTTTACTGCATTTGTCTTATTTATTATATTCCTTTAACATTTGTTACTTAGCTTTTAATAAAACAATCTATTAGTAAGAAATGGGAGCATTCTTATCTTGATACTGAGTAAATTATAAATTTTTAAAAGTGGAAATATTAAGAAAAATTTTATTAATCCACTTTTCTTAATATTATTTTAATAAGGTTGCAAAGTAAATACATTAAATGCATATTATTGCACAAACGTGAAATACGAATTTATTGATTGACTAACGGCAACGACAAAGAATAAAATGAGATATACGTCAGAGGGATATGTTATATGTGGTAGGCTCGATGCTCGGTAGGCTAAATGATCATTCTGTTTCATGACTTGTAGGTGTGATTAATGTAACCATTCGAATACGATCCAAATTATTTGATCCTGATCATATGTATTTCACTTGTTTCATGCTTTGGCTCACTTATTTTTTATCTACCACTTCAGAATAAACTAAGGTTAAGGTTTTGGAATTTTTTAAATTAAAGAAATATTCTTTTATTTTATTAAGCAAAAATAAATTAAAAAACACATTTTTACAAAATATGCCTCTGTGTTCAGCAAGATGTGGAAATAATGCAATTTTAAAGGTATGTACTCATTACGATGCAATGTTTCTATTTCTGAACACATTTGTTTTAGAGGCCTAAAACGGGAGATACTTTATGTAAGGAATGTTTTTTCGAAGCCTTTGAAAATGAAATTCACTTTACCGTTACAAAGGCAAAATTATTTAAACCAAACAGGACGGTGGCCATTGCAGCATCTGGTGGTAAAGATTCGACTGTGTTAGCCTACATTATTAAACTGCTCAATGAGAAATATAATTACGGGCTTAAACTGGTTCTCTTATCAATAGACGAAGGTATTACTGGCTACCGAGATGATAGTTTGGACACAGTAAAACAAAATAGAGACGATTACGAAATGCCCCTAAAAGTTTTGAGTTATAAAGACTTGTATGGCTGGACAATGGATGAGATTGTGGCAGAAGTAAGGTTAAAAATCCTAATAAAGTAGGAAAGTAATGTTCATTTTTAGATAGGAAGGAAAAACAATTGTACATTTTGTGGAGTATTCCGCAGACAAGCATTAGATAGAGGGGCAAATTTATTAAAAGTGGATTACTTAGCTACTGGTCACAATGCTGATGACATTGCAGAGACTGTGTTAATGAATATATTACGAGGTGACTTGGCACGATTAAATAGGTGTACTTCCATTATTACTGTAAGTAATAGAATAAAATAAAACGGGAAAAATTACGTAATCCATTTAGTGCGATACAAAATCACTGTTACTGAAGATGCAGTAAGCACTAATATTTAATTTTTTTAGGATAGTGGAGATGGCATTCCTAGAGTGAAACCTTTGAAATATGCTTACGAAAAAGAGATTGTAATGTATGCATATTTTAGGAAATTGGTATATTTTTCTACAGAATGTGTTTTTGCTCCCAATGCCTATAGAGGACATGCACGAGTTTTGTTAAAAGACTTGGAAAAAATAGATCCGTCGATTATAATGAACATTATACAGTCGGGTAAGCCCTTGTATTGTTTATTTAAGCCTTGTTTTATCATGTAATTTTTAGGTGAATCGATAAAAGTGAACGAAACCGCCACAATGCCTACATTGACAAACTGTACGCGCTGCGGTTATGTGTCTTCTCAAGAAATTTGTAAAGCTTGCGTTCTTTTAGAAGGTCTTAACAAGGGATTACCAAGATTAGGTATTGGGAAGTCGAGTAAAGTGAAAAGGATATTGCAGGAAAATGAGAAAAAGAACGGCCGATGTTGTAGTACAGATAAAAGAAAGACATGCGGAACAGTAAGTAATGAAATTAGTATAGAAGATATAGGAGACAAGAAATGCTCGTGCAATGGATCCGAGAGAATTCGACCTAAAGGTGACGAGCTTGTGATAGACAAATTAACTATATAAATATAATTTTATTTGTAATTTATATACATTGTTTAAAAAAGAAGTGAAATATATATTATAAAACATATGCAACTGCCTTTTTTTCTATTGCTTGTCGACATACTGGGCAATTCTCTGTTATGTCCACCGAACAATCTTCACATAAGCAGACATGGCCACAGGGCAATAAAATTATCTGTAAAAAATTCAACAAAGTTGTGAAAAATAAAAGCATGATAAAATCTTAAGTTTTCAGTTGGATTTTAAATAGATAAACTTACTGGACAACTAAGTGAACCAATTGATTAAAATATTTACTTTTTAAATAAACCAACAAATCGTCTTTGATCGTGAAAAACCTCCTATATATAAATTACAGGAGGGAGAAAAAACATTTTCTTATTGTTTTCTTTTAAAACTAAAGAACTGGCAAAGAACTAAAATAATACAAAAAGCTCTTGGTGAAACAAAATTATGTTACTGCAACTAATCCTTAACCTTTATTCACAACCAGCCAATTACAATTAGTACTTAGAATTAATATTATACCTAGGGCGAAAACTAATTTACAATGAAGGTCAAGTATTTCCCAATACCCAAGTAAACCCAATGTTTTTTGCCGGAACTGCGCTTATCCCCTGGCAACATTGTTTATTGTACGATAATAATTTAAACAAACATTCACATTTGAGGTTAGGTGATTTGTCATTTACTCATTTCTAGTGATGGGACTACTCGAATGAAAATTATCGATTATGAAAATCTCTCGAGGTATCACATAGATTCATTTGATTATTCGGAGACGAATGGCAGTGGCCATAGCGTTACTAACGCCAATCGTCACTCGTCACCGAATAATGCAAATGCGCTGCTCGAGCGAGAGCGCAGGTGTTTTGATTGTTCCAACGCCCTAACGAGCTACAAAACCTCGAGATAAGACGGCCAAGAGGATGGATGAGACAATCGAATATCACCGCATAAAAAAAGATATGCAGTAATTTTATGAGTGGCATCGCGCGGTTTTGAGGGGCGGTTTAGAAGGAGGCTTTATTTAGCAAGGATAGAAATTCATATGAATGAAAATAATACAAAAATTATGTTTTCTATATAATAATTTTTTTTCAAAAACCCAAACAATGGATCTCTTTAGGCGGCAACTACTCATTATAAACACATGCTGCTGAACCACTCAACTGACAACGAAGAAATGCCGCAGTCCGCGAAAGTCATTCATTTACCTAGCGTCAACATGTTTCGCATATAATTTGGGATAGGTCGGAAATTTTCAAAATAGACTTTCGATTATATATCATTCGAATGATCATTCGATTATAAAATTAATTCAAACGGTAACCTCTCGATTATTTAGTTCATTCGATTATTCCCATCACTAATAATATTTAAAAAGAGGCTAGGCTACCTTTGATCTTTAAAAACACACACACAGATAGATAGTTCAGGGTAATCTCAAACAAATGCTCTCGCTAGCTGGGAGTGTAAGCTCTCAAGAAAAAACTAATTTTTCTTGATTCGTATACAAACTCTCATAATATCACAGAAATTTTGCAATACGAATACTTCATGCTGAAAGTCTTGAACACACACTACACGCAGCACTACAACCAACTCATAGACCGAAAAATTGAAATCTAAAATAAATGTAATGGAAAGAAGCGATGGCATATCGGCTGTTCTCATTTAATAATTGAATTAACATTGACAATTTGTTTCTTGCCCATTTGGCACCCTGTTATTATATAGACGCGTATAGACTTGCGAGCTGAGCGGCTCATGAGCCCGTCATAAGACGCTGGTAGAAAAAATGAATGCCCGAGCCTCCCATGAGCATTAAATGAGCCGGCATTGTTCGCGAGCAAATCCACCTCACCGTTCAGTTTGTGTATTCATTTGAAAGATGTCTGAACAAGAAACTCTGTTTGCCATAATGGTTGCAAGTGGAGCAAATATAAAAGTACGTCTCCATCCGGCTAGGTCGCCATGGTTTAATTTAAAAAGCTTGTTCACTCTTACGAGCCTGTAGTTTTGCCGTCCAAACTGACACTGAGCATACCTTTGTGCTGGCCAGAAAAACCGACTCCAGTCGGCTCGAACTACACTCAAAACCTGGCAATACTAGTTATGTGAGTGGCTCATAAGCCGCTCAACTCGCAAGTCTATATGCGGCTTATCATCCACATACTAATATTAGTTATTTTAATAAGTCATACAAAAAGTATTAATTTTTAAAATTCCTTTGAATATTTTTATAACTGGTGTTTCGTTCGCGACAAAAAAAATATGGTAACTTAAAAATGAATGTCGCCAGATATACAAAAGCAATATTTTTTACAAAAAGATAATAACAGGCTACACTTGCAAGAGCACACATACAAGCAACTTTGGGAACTGCCCAGTGGCGGAACAGGACAAGAGTTTAGTGCAGTTTAAAAAATTCATTTCAGAGCCTTCATATATGATTACAAGCCACGCGATCAGTCATTTTGTTTGGAACAATAATTTTATTTACTTCACGTTGGCAATTAATTTTCAGAAAAATTAAAAATTATTAAAACAATAAGATCAAGATTACATTCTTATTCAACCAATCAACGATTGCATTATCCCGAGCGTAGGCATAACCGTTTGTCATTGTTCATTGTAAACGAATTATTAATATTGGTGACACCAAGATTTACGGCTTTTTCGTTACCAGTACCAGTTGTGCAAGGTTGGGTTGCCTATGATCGGCCGTCACGTGGCTTGTAAACATTTATGAATAATAAATAACTGAACCATTTATTTTATTAAAAAATAGTATTTTACCCCTAAAAAACTGACCTCACTTAAAGTTGTACCACGTATACTCCCCAAAACAGAAGCTTCTTACCTCTATTGGATTTGTTTTACATACAACGCATTGCTGATTCTCAGGTAAATCTTCATCTCTTATTCTCCTGCGCCTTTCTCTTCTGGACTCCTCGATTTGCAATTTTCTTTTGGCCTCTTCTTCCAATTCTATCCTGTACCTCCAATACTTCCTCACAATCAAACCACCCAGAATAATTCCAATCGATCCGAATATTATGCAGAGCAACCTATAGTTCTTCTTTGAATCATTCAGTTTCTTTACGAGAGACGTAATCTGCATGTTTGTCAGATAAAAAGGTGCACTGTTAGAAGGAGGTTGTAGCTTCAGCGTACCATCTTTGGCGTACACTAGTTCTCCTATTCCAGTTATCATTGTTCCTTTCCGAAGCATTTTTTCAGTTGACTGGACACCTCTTTGACGAATTCCAGCAAAAAAGCCCCATATGTGGTCCATTACACTTGGCACGGTAGGGTGGAAAGTATCAGATATCACATCCATATCTATGATATAACAATGATTATAAAGCCACAACTAAAAATTTAAACTTATACACTCACCTAAAACATCTGCGGCTAGTGGATCACAGATTTCTATTTGCATGCCTTTAGTTTCAAGAGCAAACGGCATTACATTATGAACTTCTTGTATTGTGCGTTCGGAATCAGCCCAAAATCCCGTAGTACTCCTCTGAACCACATGTTCTTTGATACGTAGTAGTTGGACAACTCCAGAGACGTTTGGATTATTGATACTTATAATAGGATTTCCTAAAGGTTTAACAGTTCCTCGAACTGACACATAGGATAATTTTTTTTCTGGGTGAGTTTCAACTATTTCTTTCAAATTTTTATCAATTTCCAAATAGGGAGCTCCCTAAAAGTACGAAGCATAATAATAAATTTAAGCTTAAAAGTTATTTATTATAAAAACCTGTATCATCATCATTGCATTTTTATTCTTGTAATATTGTTTAATGCATGCTGCTAGGATTAAGGAATCCACACCTAGAGCGATAGTTTCGGCTAAATATTCCATTTTTTTTATATTCACAACCAATTTTGCTCAAATCATTTCCTACTTCTTGGCACCAGAGCAGCTTGTTTGCTGGTAGTAATCTATTTGTGTAAAATAAATTAATTAATTAATCTCTGGCAATTTTTTTTGCTACCTAATTTGTAAACTTTTAATTTTCATTTTTATGTCAAATTACATCATAAAAACTGAATAAATATTTATATTATTGGCCACACTGATTTCGATGTTCGGAATATTTGAACTACTTATTCAATTAACAATATTTCTTGTTATCAACATTTACTACCTAACGAAATTTAGTAATAAATATCATCGTTTCCTTTAATATATTGGAAAATTATTACTTAAATAACAAAGTAAGTCAAATAAATTGAATTTTGTTTTTTTTAAAATTACATAGAATTATTTTTTTAATGTTTCCGTACCTGAAAAACAAATTAAAAAACGTCAAAAATGACAGGTGCATATTAAAAAATGGCGTAAGTTTTATCTGTTGCATTGTTTATTTTACATATTTTTAATGAATTTGAACAACTTATTGACTGAATTGATTAGTGAACAATCGTAAAAATGTCTCGCGCGAAGTCTCGTCAGAATCTTGAAGTTTGTGGTGATTGTGGGGCACTGGGTGAGTCATATTTTAATTTAAACAAGTTATGGACTAATTAGCGTTTTTAATTATAGATGCTACATGGGCGTCAGTTAATAAAGGTATATTATTGTGCACACAATGCTGTAGCATTCATCGTAGTTTGGGAAGACATATATCACAAGTTAAATCGTTATTGAAGAGTACATGGCATCCGAATCAATTGAATGTAAGTAACAATTAAGATTATAAAACAGAAAACAAGTTAATATGTTTCAGATGGTTTGTTCATTAAATAATAATGGAGCAAACAATATATGGGAACATGCTTTACTTGAAAATGGATCGAAATTAATGAAAAAGAAACCGAATGCAAAAGATCCCTTAAGGTAACCGTTATCACTCCTGGTGTAAACATTATGTAAATATTCATTTTCAGTGTTAAACAAGAGTATATAAAGGCAAAACATCTGCATTGTGCATTTGCTTTTCGAGAAAACTATGGCGATGGGTTGTTAAGCGTTGAAAATGAGTTGGGAAAACAACTGCACGCTAGTGTACGAACTCCTAACCTCGAAACCTCATTCCGACTTCTAGCTTTAGGAGCAGATCCTAACTATTTTCATGATGTAACTAATTCCATATATATATTTTTTAATGTTTTATTAATATTATTTTAGGAAAAAGGTTCTACACCTCTACATGTAGCGATTAAATCTGAGCAGAAATTACAGATGGAACTCCTTTTAGTATACGGCGCAGATCCAACTTGCCCCGATAACAAAGGCAAGACTGCTATAGATTACGCAAGGTGAGTTTAAATATTTATTTTTTACATGTTCGAGTATGTATGTTCCATTTCAGATCACAACCGAACAAGGATTTGGCTAATCGTTTAATAGAAAGTCAGTACGAGGTTACAGACACTTTCAGTTATTATTTATCTCTCAGGAAACCAGACCACACCAGTGTAGTCCATTTCCATATACCTCAGTCAGGTTTTAAGTCTAACGCAACATCTTTGTCAAAATTGCAAAAGGTATATTTACATCTATCGTCCGTATACAACATTTATCAAATCTTTTTTAGTTGAACAATCACATATTTGAGGAGCTGGCAATGGATGTATTTGATGAAGTAGATAGAAGAGAAACGGAAGCAAGTAAGTGTTTAATTTTGGAATGATAAAAAACTTATCACAAAGATAGTGCTCATCAATTCATGTTTATCTTTATTTATGATTTTTGTGCAGGATGACGTTAAACATGTAAACGTACATCACAAAAATTTATGGTTATTTTTGTATATTTTTTTGCATTGACCTTACTTAGAAAATATATAAGGAATTTTAAACAGTAGTAAAATTGTCTATATGTTTTGCTGCAAGGAATTGAGTAAGTACTTCAGCTTTGTTAAAAACTAGTTAATTAGGTTTTTAATGTTTTTCTTATACCTGCTAACAAAAAATTATTACGTTATGTTTGATATAACTTCTAGTTATTATTTGTTGCATAGTTTTAGTTTTTCCTCTGTTTATTGAGTATTTTCCCACCTGTGAAAGAATTAAAAAGTTGAATAGATTTATGCATCAAAAATGATCAATCGAGGGTTATTTTTATTAAACTATTTTGGTCATCTGACTGAAAAAAAGCAAAGAAATAAAAAATACATACTCCGATTATAGTTAACGTTTAAAAAAATTTCCCTTTTTTCATTATCAAATCTTATGACACTTTTTTTTCAATGGGTTGACAATTTAAATTTATTTTTGTCTGCTTTCATAGCTAACGACGATATTTATTCTATTATTACCTCTTCTTTCAATATTTGTGGCCTAGAAGGCCTAGAAGAAAACTTTTGGCGTAATTTGACACACATCTTTCACCATTTAATAAAATAATCATGATCTATTTTAATTTTCTTTTAATAATTAATTTTCCTTGAACCCCTTTGAATTCTGTGACTATTCTCCTAAGCCTGTTGGCAAATCTTTTAATTCACAAATTTTGACTTATATAATTTTTGTATTTGTCTAATATTAAACTGTTTTAATGTCATTTTTTTTCCTTAACAGTAAGAGAATGAAAAAAACATTAGGTAATTGAACTATAGACGCAAAAAAAGGAACAAATACTGGCCTTACTTACCAGAGAGTGCAAACATTTTGACAACTGCTGAGGGAATGACACATATTCCCTGATGATAAGTTTAATAATGAAAAAATGATCAATTTTTCGAAACGTTAACTATGTATAATTGAGGTGTGAATTATATTTGCATTTTTGTCTGTTTTTTTTTTCAGTGAGATTTTGTGTTGGGCAAAAACAATTTAATAGAATCAACCCTTGTCTGACCCTTTTTGGCACAGAGGTTTATTTAATTAACTTTAATTTTGTCAAAAGGCAACATATAATGTTTGGTATAAATTAAAGATTAACAGAAACATATTTTTCAAGTTTGGCTTAGTTGTGCCGATACTACTGACCTAAACGATGTACCGTTCCTACCAGTCGACAATACACTGTCAACCACGAGAAACCAAGGCAGACAGAAGTTAGCTAGGTTTTCCACCCCTGAACTGAAAAGCTTGGTTTATGATGTACTCATCGACACACAACGAAGGCAGATGATTGCCGAGAAAGGTATGTCTAATTCTATGTCACCGGCCTAGAAATGTTAACCTTTTCTTTTTGTAGGAAGTATGTTACAGCTGAGAGAAACGTCGGTTGTGGACGACGATCCCTTGTACGATTCGGTAGCCTCTGATGAGGATTACGCCATGGTTCCTGAAGAAGAGGTAGTAAAGCAATACATCGTTTGTAACAGTTGAATAATATTAGTTTTTTTTTTTTACAGAAATCCGATCTAGCCGTCTCTGAAAAACATCTGACTAGCAGTAGTAGTATATCACTGGATAACGTCAGCAAGACAAATCAGATACTTGAACAACTCACAAAACAGCTGAAGAACTCGGACAGCACCATAACAGACTTGAGGGCAGAGGTGATGAAACTCAGACAGTGCGTTAAGACTTTGCAGAACGAAAATTTCGAACTGAAGAGTAAATTGTCCCAGACGAAACTGTATTCGAAATTGAACGGGGACAGCGGATTCGATTCTTTGGAGCATATATCCGAGGTGAAATAATTTTTTGCTTACTAATCAGATTTGATATTTTTAAATTCATTTAAAATCCTTAGTAAAGTGTTTGTTGCTATTTTTTTAAAGCCCTGTGTTTAGTTTCTGAATGTCAGTGTCATTGACATCTGTCATTATACTGATAAGGTGAACTACATAATAGTACATCTGATGTAATATTATCTATGATCCGGAAGTGGTTGATTCTGATGTGTATGGCCCCACATTGGGCGCCATATTTACATTTCCGGTTTTTATTTTCGTTTCGACTGGGTCCGCTATGGCGAGCCGGGTCTGTTATTTGGGCTTTTTGATTTCTAGTCACATACGGATCTACAGTTGTCGCATTCCGATATAGATAAATTTTTTATTTTTGATGGGAGGATCCTCTATTCCTTGAATATGAATTTATAATTTGAGTCTAAACAATGAAAATTTGTAAAAATCTAAATGAGAATTTGGAAATTAATTTGACGATTTCCCTGTACCATTGGAACGCTTGAGTTCGCACTTTTAACAATTTTTTGGCTGCTTGGAGTCTTTACTAAGGAACTTTTCCGCAATATTTGAGTTACCAAGGACCTAACTGAGGAACTTTAGGGGAAAATGGCCCTTAAAGATCAGATTGCTTGGTTTTTACAGTGACCGAAACATTTTTTTTATTAAATTTTATTAAATATCGAAATCATCTTTGCAAATGTTAAGCCGTATTGTTCGTCTTTTGAGGTCTGGATGAAAATTTAACAAAACTACGACGTTTCAAAAATCTCTATGAGAAATATCATTGGAAATTTTAATTTAAGAATTGCATATGGAAAATAGTATGTGATAGGACTATGGCTTTTTAGAAAAAATCCCATTTTTTGTGTGTCCTGTCTGTGACTAATTCAGCCAAATTGGAACATATATTTGAAGGTAATATAGCTAGTGCAAATAAAACTATGCTTCAATTAATATTTTAGAATCAAAACAGCGAGTACGAATCACTACCAAACGGCAAAGTAGCCGACGAAGTGGATCTGCATCTGAATCGCAGAAATCAGAGGCCTTCGAGCATGTACGAAACTAGAGAAGGTATTGGCAAAGTGCCATACTGGCACGCCATGAAAAATCAGGTAATATGTTGCAGAGGTGGTAGGTATTTTTTCTGAAACGCNTCTGTGACTAATTCAGCCAAATTGGAACATTCTGTACAGAAAATATATTCGAAGGTAATATAGCTAGTGCAAATAAAACTATGCTTCAATTAATATTTTAGAATCAAAACAGCGAGTACGAATCACTACCAAACGGCAAAGTAGCCGACGAAGTGGATCTGCGTCTGAATCGCAGAAATCAGAGGCCTTCGAGCATGTACGAAACTAGAGAAGGTATCGGCAAAGTGCCATACTGGCACGCCATGAAAAATCAGGTAATATGTTGCAGAGGTGGTAGGTATTTTTTCTGAAACGCTTTATTTCAGCTTAAGCAAAACGAACAAACACGGAACACCACACAGAGCCTCTATTCCTCACCCCAAGACCGGCAGACTGTCTTACAGTGTACAGAACAGATCACTAGAACCATTCAGCAGCTGTGCAAGAGCATTCAAGAACCGGAAAAGGAGGATTGTGTGCCTAGTGCGGAGAAAGTTAAATATTCCATTGCGAAATTGGCGTCCCATTTACCCAAGGTGAGGCTTTGCTGATATTTATTTATTTATGAATGTTTACCATCTGTCAGCAGTAGGAAGGTAATTTGAAGTAAAATTATATGATGCAAATGAAAACATTTTGACATTTGTCAACTGCTGAGGTCGAGAGTAAATGACACATGTTCTCACTTGATATGTGACAATAAATATTCAATATTGTGACCTTTGTTGATATGTAAGCGATCTCATTGAATGAAAGAATCACACACATTTACAATCCTGCCTTATCTAATCAATCTGAAGTATGAGATGTTTGGGATATATAATTTGTTTGTTTTTAACTATCGAAGTTTGTTGTTTTCTTCTAGTGATGACACTTACTCAAAATGACCAGTCAGTAGCCATAAGAGACTGGTCGCATTTGAAAGTAGTTCAGAATTTATTTTACTTTTAATATTCTTAAAATCTAAACATTAATGGAGACGTAATGTTGATAATTAGTAGAGATGGGCATTTTTTGCACACTCAAAAGTATGTTAAAGACATGTCGATGATATGTCCGGACATGTCGATGAAATGTCCGGACATGTCGATGAAATGTCCGGACATGTCGGTGAAATATCTGGACATGTCGGGAAAAGTACTTTTGACCTTGAATCTAATAATGCACCTATGAGTGACGTCATGTTCTCACAGGTCACTGCTTAAGGGTACACAAAGCAAAATATTACTTTTATTTTAATGAATATGTGTTTTATTAAATGTTATTTATTGTTTATTATATATTTGATTAATTTTTCATTAGAATGCCTCATTTTTGTCCAATATAAAACATAAAATCAGATGAGGAAGTGGGTCCCTTATTAAGAATTATGTTATTTTGATTCAAATCGGGTACTTCAGAACTTGCTGTAAATAAGGAAAAGTAGAATATCAAAAACAAAGAACAAAATACATAATTATATGAAAAATGAAAATAGTTTTTCACAAGTCAAATGTTTCAACAACTTACTCGATATATTTTACTTATTACTTACCTTTACACTTTTTTATAAACTGGTTTCTAATTTTCTCCGGACAGGCAATACATTTATTTAAATGTTTTTCCATCCTATTGGAATTCTTGCATGCATGATCGCATGCGCATACAACTTTTCAATATTGAAAAGTGTTCTCAGGACATGTCCACTTTTCACGACATGTCCGATCTCTAATAATTAGTAGGATTTACAATAGACCACTGGAAATTAATAATGCCTTTGCAGGGTCATCTTGGAATAAAATTGTCGCAGGGATGTCTTTTAGACATGCAAGGATGACAGTTAAGAAACAACAAATTTTAACACGTGAAGTTCATGAAACAAATAACAGCTAACCAAACATTCAAACTAATAATTAATCGGTGTTTTTCTTTCACCTCCATTGTTTATACTTTCTACATCAAAACATTTTTCAATATACAGGGTGTCGCGCTTAAATGTTATACAAGCCTGTAACTTCTTTATTTTTTGACCGATTTCAAATTTTTTTTTTTAACAGGTAGGCTAAAAAAAATTATCTAACTGCGATACTGCTGCTTATATTAATGCAATACACGGCCAACTAGGACGCGTTTTTTGACATCAATTAGCAAAATATTTGTTTCTACCATTTCTAGGTAATTTTACCAAGGTAAATTTTTAGCAGTCAGCTTAATTTGAAAATCCATTATTAATCTCCAGTTTCCTAAACATCCTGTATTTTACTGTTTTTCTAGGACACAGAAGCGGCACGAGTAAAGTTGATGCAAGAGGTAGCCTCGCAGCTCCAACCGGAGTGTTCCGCTTTACAGCTGTCAGAAAAGAAAGGGGACGCGAAGGCCGTCGAGTGTCATTTCAGCAACATAAGGGACTTAGCTTTCCATCTTGCCAAGTTTACCAAGGACATCGTTACGATGTATTCCTCGAATCAGTGACACCTCGGCTTGCGTCGTTCCGCCTTTCGATACATTCTGAATCTATCTCACTAATGTTCCCACAGTAATTTATTTCGTAGGTAAGGAATCACTTTCGGAAAATGTAATTCGTAAGAATTTTTTGATGTCCTATTAATAAATGAAACTGCGTCATTATTTTTAAACAAATAAACGAAACTTGATCAAATTACACTTCTGTTGCGGTTTATGTTCATATTGTGATTAGATTTGCTCATTTAGCGATGAGTGTGAGGCTTGAATGGAAATGAAAGTATTTTATATCTTTACGTTCTGAGATATTCCTATTTATCTAGATATATTTTTTTTAATCCTGGCAGCTGCAAAAGAAACTATAATTATTTTATCACCACTTTTATTTGATTTTAATTCAAATTTTACAAAGAATTTTATCGTCCATTTCCTTTTTTTTTATTATTTCTTTTAACTAATTTTTATCTTCTTTCTTCTGGTGTGTGCAATTGTCGAGTAGTCTTGTTAAAAAAATTTTGCTCCCTAGTAGACACTTGTTGAGTATTAATAGTAATTGTTAATGATTGTTAAATTACATTGTAAGTTTAAATCACATAAGAAATAGTATTTCTAAGATACGTTTCCTCATCCTGTTTGTTAAACGTCCATCATGTTAAAAGAAAAACATCGTTATGCCTATTTTATTATTATTATTTAAAAAAATTCAATAAAAAAATATCACATATATATATTTTACTTACGTAACATTAGATTCGTTATTAAATATTAATATAAATAAATATGTATTGTAAACTGACTGATTACTGTACAATAAGAACATTTTACATTAACTAATAATTTAAAGAGCTTTATATATAATATTTAAAATGTTTCTCTATTATCATAAAAATAAAATACATTGTTATTCATTGAGCTGAGTTTTATTATTTAGAAAAAAATAAACGCAATTAAATTTTTTAAAGCAAATACAACTTGAATAACAAAAAATATCTCAAATGTCTTAGCAATTCGCAAATAACGAATACAATAAAGCTAACACTTCCACACGCATATAGCTAAATTACCTCCAAAAAACATGTACAACAAAGTTGTGCATTCGTAAGAAATTTCGAAACCAAACCCCTCACCTACGACCACATGAAAAGGTGGCCCGAATTTTTTGTCCATCTCTTCTTTTATCATTTTTGATGCTGCCTGAAATTAAATGTTAGTAACTTCAAAAAATGCTTTTCTTTAGTACCTCGTTACTATTCGAGAACTTTTCACAAGCTGTAGCAACTAATTCCATGGCTTCAGTTCTCATTTCCTCGGGCATATCTGAATGCTAAAATATATTTTTAAATTTTCTGCTTAATCAATTTTTTAGGCTATACATCAAAATTTTAGATTCTTCTGTACTTTTAAAGTAATCAATAAATAGTGACTCACCCTTACAAGAGGGTAGGTGTGGACAATCTTTTTGGTTTCCTCGGCTTTACCCTCTTTTCCTTCTTCTGCCATTCAATCACCAATTTTTAAATTTCTTCAGCTAAAAGTAAAGGGTTATAAATTATTGATAAAACTTGACAAACCGTAAAACGCGCCTTTGAAGTTTAATTTGATTGGTAACAAAACAAAGGATTGCAACGTATAAATATGTAATTGTGTACTGTACACACGATTCTATTGGCAACACTGTCTCAAAAAGTATTTTTTTTTTAATTATTACATTTATTTTTGTTTAATTATTACATTTGCTCAAGAATCCACTTATTTCAGATAAATAGAACAAATATTTTAATGCGTTTAAATTTGGTAAAATAGAAATTTATGATTTTCAGATAAAATAGAAATAACGTTTTCATAGCTACCAATATAAAAATTTGATCGATTAAATTTCCCTAAGTGGATTATGATATGAATACCAATACAAATACCAAAAGTCACCCTAAATATTTAATAATGTGAGGTTAATTTTAGACTTTAATTTTTGAAATTTTAATTATTGTTCAGATATGTCTAGATTTAGTGGAGTATTGCAGTTAACCGACTTGGACGATTTTATAACACCTTCTCAGGTAAGGTATGATTTTCGTGATTAAGTAATTTTTTCAACTTTTTTTTAATAGGAATGTATTAAACCTGTTAAAATAGAGAAAATAAGTTCCACAGGGGCAAAGATAAAAATACAAGAAGATGGATCGTACTTTCAAATTGAAGAAGTGAGTTGGTTTTGATTTTATTATTTAAAATACTTTAATTCTACGTCTTTAGGATGGCAGCACACAAAAATTACAAAAAGTTGAGATAACTCTTTCCGACTGTTTGGCTTGTTCTGGGTGTATCACATCAGCAGAAAGTGTTTTAGTTACTCAACAAAGTCAGGAAGAATTGCTAAGAGTCTTTCAAGAAAACAAAAATTTAAAACTAGTAAGTCTTCACATGAAGAATAAAAATTTTATTTTTACAATTATTTTCATTTTTAGCAGGGTAGGTCTCAAGATGCAAAGCTAATAATTGTGTCAGTTTCTATTCAGCCAATACTATCACTGGCGATAAGTTACAATTTACCACCAAATAACTGTGCAGCGAAACTCGCGCAATATTTCAAACAGCTAGGAGCTGATATGGTTGTAGACATGACTATTGCTGAAGATCTAGCATTACTGGAATCACAAAAGGAGTTCATAAGGAGGTATCGAGCCACAGAAAGTGACGGGGTAAAAAATATTTTGCCTATGCTGGCCTCTAGTTGTCCAGGTAAACATCGATCCTTCTAATGGTTAATGTATTTTATTGATTTTTTTTTTATTTCACGTGTAGGTTGGGTGTGTTACGCAGAGAAGACTCATGGCAGTTACATCTTACCATATATAGCCACAACGAAATCGCCGCAACAAATTATGGGTTCTTTGATAAAACAGTGGGTTGGACATAACTTAGGGGATCGCCAAATCTACCATGTCACTGTGATGCCATGCTATGACAAGAAGTTAGAAGCTGCCCGTGAAGACTTTTTTTCTCAAGAAACTCAATGTCGAGATGTGGACTGCGTGATAACAGCAAGTAAGTCTCAAAAATTCCAATTCGAGGTCTAATATGCTTTTATTTTTAGTTGAATTAGAACAGATGTTATTAAAAGACGGAATTTCGCTAGACAGCTTGGATAGTTCAAAGTTCTCGCAACCCTGGCTTTTGAAAAATGGCCAGGAAGTTAATCCTGTACTGACAAGGCATATCGGATCGGGTTCAGGTGGATATGCCGACCATATTTTTAAATATGCTGCAAAAGAATTATTTGGGGATGAAATTGAGAAATTAGAGTACAAAAACTTAAGGTGGTTAAAGAATAGAAAATTTGGATATATCTAATGTTTGTATTTTGCAGGAATCCAGATTTTAGAGAAGTTATATTGGAGAAAAATGGAAAAGTATTGCTGAGATTTGCAATTGCTAATGGCTTTAGAAATATACAAAATTTTGTTCAAAAGCTGAAGCGAGGGAAGAGTCAATATCAGTACGTTGAAGTGATGGCGTGTCCTTCAGGTATAGTATAAACAGCAAATACTGTTTTTGAAATTTTAATTGAAATACTGTGTGATTTTTAAAACGAGACACTTTATGAGGTGATTTTTTGGGCTGTAATGAAGTCAAAGTGTCGAGATGATGATGCTTGTAATAAATTTATTCAATATTGAATTCAATTATTGATAACATGTACCAAAATCTGTATATCTAATTTAGTTAAAAGCAGTTTTAAATTGAAACAAAATCATGCCTAAAATGAACAGATGCACCATCTTGCAATAACTACATGCTGGCTTTTACATTTAAAGATACGTCCTTTAACAAAGCAAGATTATGTTGAAAAAGTTGAGTTACTTGTCGAAATTTAGAATTTTTAATATGCTATTTACAACGCCTGTCCAGATGCATACAGAAAAGTGGTATTAAAAATTGGTATTTCTTACATGTGTTAAATGTATTGTGGGAATTCCATTACAGGTAAACCGAGCTTGATCCGTCACCAAAATTGACCTCAGTTGTCCTATTTGTGCTAAACGATGCTGTCACACATTAGGAAAACGTTCAGTGTACAGTTGCGATGCCTCTGTGGCATTTTGATCACACTGCTCATAAATAAATATGTCTACTAGTTCATTATTATTATGGCTGTGAATCATTGTAACAAACAACCCATAAAAATAACTATAAAAACGCCTTTAATTCACAACAGTTGGTACAATTTCACATCAGGTGCAAAACTGTTAACGTGCTGGCAAAAAAAAACTGATTTATTTTTTTTGTATTCAGTAAAGGGCAGGATCTGACTTAAGCTTTCCCTTATTTTTAAATTTCTTCAAAAAAGTTGCCTTTACTTACTGTTATAATATTTTAATTTAAAAATTATTCTATAAATGTGTCGATTTATAAGCATAGGAATCAAAGGGTACCTTTTTTTAGGGTGTTTAAATGGAGGTGCTCAGGTTCGACCGAAAGATGGGACGACGGTCAAGGAACTATCAACTCGGTTAGAGGAATTGTATAATTCTCTACCCGTCACTTATCCGGAAGAAAACAAATTAGTTAATGAATTGTACGATTCTTGGTTGGGCGGACAAGACAGTGATAAAAGCAATGTTATATTGCACACCCAGTATCATGCGGTCGAAAAAGCAACAAACGCATTAAATATAAAGTGGTAATTATGTTATTAAGAATAAAAGTTATGTTGGTTTACTTAATTTTTTATTTTGAAAGTTAATACGAATTATATAAATAATTTCCCTAATCTTTACACAAGTTTCTCTTTGATTTTGAATTTTGTAATTTTGACCACAAATTCATAATCAGCGACCTCGAAAACCTCCCGAGTAAGCATTTATAGCCAAATCTGTCAACGTATCTAAATTTTCGCTGCCATATTGAATCTGCTATTTTGAATTTTGTAATTTTAACCACAAATTCGTAATCAGCGACCTTGAAAACCTCCCGAGTAAGCATTTATAGCCAAATCTGTCAACGTATCAAAATTTTCGCTGCCATATTGAATCTGCCATTTTGAATTTTGTAATTTTGACCACAAATTCGTAATCAGCGACCTCGAAAACCTCCCGTGTAAGCATTTATAGCCAAATCCGTCAACGTATCTAAATTTTCGCTGCCATATTGAATCTACCATTTTGAATTTTGTAATGTTGACCACAAATTCGTAATTAGCGACCTCGAAAACCTTCTGAGTAAGCATTTATAGCCAAATCTGTCAACGTATCTAAATTTTCGCCGCCATATTGAATCCGCCATTTTGAATTATGTAATGTTGACAACAAATTCGTAATCAGCAACCTCGAAAACCTCCCAAGTAACCATTTATAGCCAAATCTATCAACGTATCTAAATTTTCGCCACCATTTTGAATTATGTAATGTTGACCACAAATTCGTAATCAGCGACCTCGAAAACCACCAAGTAAGACTTTATAGACCAATCATTGGATATTTCGAATTTTGGCCAAGATTTCGAGTTGCTTGGCGTATAGTACAAAGGAGGGGTATAAAAATTGTGGAAATAAGGGTAAAAAAAATCAATTTTCACAACAGAATTTAAAAATTGTGTGTGAACGGTTAGAGCAGTCAGTCATTAAATTCCTGGTTTGACTGTACACGTGATCGACTAATTGTTTACGGATTGGTCCGATTCTGAATTAGATTTTGGTGGTTATGTAGATCGTGCACATAACATTAGGGTGTTAGTTTGAAAAAAATTTGTATGTTCTAAAATTCCTTTGATAACGTTTGACACAGATTGATGAAATTAGGGCCAGATTTAATTAAAATTCAAAATCCGGTCTAATTAATTTATTTTAGAATCTTGATTGTTCGTAGTGTTTCTCAAAACTTTTTTCTACTTTTTTCGAAATTTTCAAGTTGTTGCTTTTTTTAAGCGAATTACCATTAGCCAAGTATATCAAGACACCTAAAATAATTAGAGCTTTCCATTTTCAAGAATTTTTTTCTGATTGTACATTGAATCATAGAAGGTCCGAAAAAGTTGTCTGTACAGAAATTTGACATTCTTTTGTTTTGGGTGGTCCTCTAATAACAAAATGGATGTTAATGATTGATTACACAGCCCCACAAAAAAAAAAGTATCAGATCTGGTATTCAGACCCATGTATTTCTATGTATTTTTTTCCGCTGAATCCAAATCTGCCTTCAGATTTGGCCCAACGGGTCTGAGTTTTCGGGAAAATTCAAAAAACAGGTCAAAATTCACAAAAAACGTCATTTACGATTGACGAAAGTTATAAAAAGTCAAATTATTCTACCAGCTCACTAGACGTATGATTTTTCACTCGTTTAATTCCAATTTATCATCATAGAGTCAGACAAACTGGTCCAATTTCATTCAAAAACAGAAAATAGATCAAAATGCCTTAAAAACGCCATTTTCATGGCATAATTCATGTTGCAGAGTTCTGGTTCCTTTTTTTTTCCGCCCACCTATTTATGAATTCATATATCTTTCTATCATCCACCTGTACCACCTATAAAACCCACCCATCTACTTTTTGTGGTGAGAGATGAGATAACAGCCTAGAAGATTGAGAATGCAATAAAACTTGTAGAATACTCTACTTCCTAAACAAAAGAAAACGATATCTACAAATCATTCTTATTTTTGTTGCTATAACGTGTTCTCTATGGGATCTATGCAAAGGGTTACGCTTTCGTTTAGTCCCTGTATTTTTCGTTTCTCTTTTTAAGAATCCTACATAAATCGGCCATCATGGTGTGATCCCATCTTCCTTAATATCGCTATTCTATAACCTTCATATCCTGATGAGATCGTTCGCCTTGTTCTTCGCTATAATCTCTACGATTTTCAGGAAACCAATCCAGATGTGAATGAAGGAAGTGCAACTTGTAGTCCATCAAACATCCCAGGTCTTGGAAGTCTTTTATCAGTTTTAATACAATTTCTTCGTATTTAGGACTCTTGTTGTTTCCTAAAAAATTTGTCACTACAACTTTGAAACTAGTCCAAGCACTCTTCTCAACGCTACTCATTGTAGTGAAAAATGTTGCATCCTTGAACAATGTCCGAATCTGAAGTCCATCGAATACACCTTCTTTCAATTTCGCCTCAGAAATATTCGGAAATTTTCGCCCTTTGTATATGTAGGGCGAAAACTTGTTGGTTGTTAAAAAGTGAAAAGAAAAATAAAACGAATAAACGAAAATGTAACCCTTTGCATAGAACTTTTGAAGAAAAGAGAATAGGTTATAGCAACAAAAATAAGAATGATTTATAGATATCATTTTCTTTTGTTTAGAAAGTAGAGTATTTTACAAGTCTTATTGCATTCTCAATCTTCTAGGCTGTTATCTCATCTCTCAGCACAAAAAGTATATGGATGGGTGGGTTTTATAGGTGGTACAGGTGGATGAATAAATATGTGTATTCATGCATGAAAGACTGGATAGAAAGATGTAACACGAATTATGCCATGAAAATGGCGTTTTTAAGCATTTTGATCTATTTTCTGTTTTTGAATGAAATTGGACCAGCTTGTCTGACTCTATAATGATAAATTGCAACTAAAGGAGTGAAAAATCATATGTCTAGTGAGATGGTACAATAATTTGATTTTTTATAACTTTCGTCGATCGTAAATGACGTTCTTTGTGAATTTTAACCTATTTTTTGAATTTTCCCTAAAACTCAGACCCGTTGGGCCATATCTGAAGGCAGATTCGGATTCAGCGGAAAAAATACATGGAAATACATTGGTCTGAATACCAGATCCGATACTTTTTTTTTTGTGGGTCTGCGTTATTTTTTGGATTTTTCACGGTCATATTCTTGTGAGGCAGACAATTTATGAAATAAGATCTTATCAAGAATAAATGTATATATTTGACTTAACTATCAGTATAAAACGAAACGAGCTTACACAAAAAAACACTAAACAAGATAAATTGTAAAAATTTGGTAACAAATACATAACTCAACAAAAGCTACATTTACAACAAACTAATTACAAATATGCCTGCCAGCCATGGAACAACCTGCATAAATTAGCTGGATCAACGGCCTGCTGAATTAAAGTGGCGACTTGGTGTTCGATACTCGTCGAATGACCCAGTTCGTTGCCCTGCAGCTTTTCTTTGAGTCGCAGAAGAGCTCGCTCGGCTGTAATGTTCACAGTAGTGTTTTCTGAAAACATAAACAGAGACTCATAGAAATGGATTATGTAGATATAATTCCACTAAAGCCAATACTGAAGGAGTTACCATAGAAATAAAACATTTCTCTGAAGATGAGAAGAGAACCTTTTAATAAGTAAGTTAAAAGTACTTGAAACAACATTTGTTTCAAGAAACGTGATGGAAAGTTTAAACATCCAGAGAAAACAATTCAAGTGCTCATTACCCCATATACAGGGCTATCCAAAAGTCCCCGTACGGTAAAAAAACTTTCGAAGAATGCATTATGAGGAAAAATGTTTCAGACAAATGTGTAAGGATTTTATCCTGGCTATCTGATGGTGATCTTGGATTTGACCTTGACTTTGACCTTCAAGGCCATTTGAAGGTCAAGTTAAATTTTTTAATTGTTAAACTCTAATTTTTATTGTGGATTTGGAAAGAGCAGGAAATTTTACGTTTAACTATGACCTTCAATAATTCCTTGACCATGACCTTCAAGGTCAAATGAGGGTCAAGTTCCAAAGTCCCGGTACTGCAGAAAAACTTTTAAGGAATGCATTTTGGGAAAAAATGTTCCAGACAAAAGTGTGAGGATTTTTCCCTGGCTATCTGATGGTAATCTTGGCTTTGACCTTGACCTTAAAGGTCATTTGAGGTGAAGTTTTTTGAATGGAAACCCCTACTGTATATTGCGGATTTGGAAAGAGCAGGAAATTTTATGTTTAACTATGACCTTGACCAATTCCTTGACCATGACCTCAAATGTGGGTCGAGTTCCAAATGTCCCGGTATGGCAGTACTCCCTACTAATTAACGCAAGGTGGTGTGTATGCCCGACCAATTAAGGCAAGGTAGCTGTAGTCCCGACCAATTCTTATGTCCGTCTAGGAATCTGCCAAAATGTTGATAGAGAACATTTTGACCACAGGTTGTAAGCCTTGTCTTAACTGGCCGAGATTGTTAGTCATTCCTTAACCCTTTCACTGCTCCACACGTATATATTCGCTAAAAATTTATAGGGCTCAAACTGCTCCAGACGGATTAATTCGCATGAATAGTTAAATTGGATCAGGCTGCTCAAACCGTATATATTCGCAACCATGCGCATTGTGACCCGGTTATTGCAATTGGTAAGGTGAATTTTTGCGGGCGAGCTTATACCGATTTTGACAAATATTTTTATGGAAAGGTACTGGTAATAATACCAAGATTGTTCATGTTTCTTTCAGTTTCTATTTAGTAGATATACTGTATTTCATTCAAAATAAAATCGTAAAATTTATCGTAAATCGTAATTTAAAACAACATAATGTAAAACTATAAGTGGTCTAACTGCTCCAGACGTATATATTCGCACGCAATAAACTTTCGCGCACGACGCGGTAGCTAGGTTCAGACGTATTGCGCAGCGAAAGGGTTAACTGTAGGGGATCGTTAGCCTTGCCTCAACTGACCAGGTTATCTCTTTCACTTAACTGACTGGAATCGCTAGCTACAGTGACTGAAATTTTCTAATATTCTGGAAAAAAATATTTTTAAAATGACCGTCAAATACTAGTTCAAGGTCAAGAGCTTGATTATGGTCATATTCGTACATTTGTTTTTCCGTTCTTCCTAACTTATCAAAAAAATAATAGTTATTGTAAATAAATTAACCTGACCTTGATATGATCTTGAGGGTCATTGTCAAAGTCGTAGTCGAGGTCGTACTTGAAGGTTAAATTTCAGCTCTTTCCAAATTCTTAATAAAAAATAGGGGGTTACCAATGAAAAACAACTTTGAATGAATGAACTTGAAGGTCATTGTCAGTCATGGTCAAGACCATATTTGGACGTAAAATTTCTTGTTCTTTCCAAATCCGCAATAAAAAATAGGGGTTCTTATTTAAAAACTTAAATTGCCCTTGAAGGTCAGTCAAGGTCAAATCCAAGGTCATCATCAGATAGCCCCGGAAAGGGATAGGGAAAAATCTTTTATCTGGAACATTTTTTCCCAAAATGCTTTCTTCAAAAGTTTTTCAGCCATACCGGGACTTTTGGATAGCCCTGTCTAATTAATTGAATATGTACAATGTGTTTTTCTTAGATGAAATTATTTGTAATATTAAAGGAAATATATAATATAAACAATATAAAACACTGNTTTTTTTTTGTGGGTCTGCGTTATTTTTTGGATTTTTCACGGTCATATTCTTGTGAGGCAGACAATTTATGAAATAAGATCTTATCAAGAATAAATGTATATATTTGACTTAACTATCAGTATAAAACGAAACGAGCTTACACAAAAAAACACTAAACAAGATAAATTGTAAAAATTTGGTAACAAATACATAACTCAACAAAAGCTACATTTACAACAAACTAATTACAAATATGCCTGCCAGCCATGGAACAACCTGCATAAATTAGCTGGATCAACGGCCTGCTGAATTAAAGTGGCGACTTGGTGTTCGATACTCGTCGAATGACCCAGTTCGTTGCCCTGCAGCTTTTCTTTGAGTCGCAGAAGAGCTCGCTCGGCTGTAATGTTCACAGTAGTGTTTTCTGAAAACATAAACAGAGACTCATAGAAATGGATTATGTAGATATAATTCCACTAAAGCCAATACTGAAGGAGTTACCATAGAAATAAAACATTTCTCTGAAGATGAGAAGAGAACCTTTTAATAAGTAAGTTAAAAGTACTTGAAACAACATTTGTTTCAAGAATCGTGATGGAAAGTTTAAACATCCAGAGAAAACAATTCAAGTGCTCATTACCCCATATACAAGGCTATCCAAAAGTCCCCGTACGGCAAAAAAACTTTCGAAGAATGCATTATGAGGAAAAATGTTTCAGACAAATGTGTAAGGATTTTTTCCTGGCTATCTGATGGTGATCTTGGATTTGACCTTGACTTTGACCTTCAAGGCCATTTGAAGGTCAAGTTAAATTTTTTAATTGGGAAACTCTAATTTTTATTGTGGATTTGGAAAGAGCAGGAAATTTTACGTTTAACTATGACCTTCAATAATTCCTTGACCATGACCTTCAAGGTCAAATGTGGGTCGAGTTCCAAAGTCCCGGTACTGCAGAAAAACTTTTAAGGAATGCATTTTGGGAAAAAATGTTCCAGACAAAAGTGTGAGGATTTTTCCCTGGCTATCTGATGGTAATCTTGGCTTTGACCTTGACCTTGAAGGTCATTTGAGGTGAAGTTTTTTGAATGGAAACCCCTACTGTATATTGCGGATTTGGAAAGAGCAGGAAATTTTATGTTTAACTATGACCTTGACCAATTCCTTGACCATGACCTCAAATGTGGGTCGAGTTCCAAATGTCCCGGTATGGCGGTACTCCCGACCAATTAACGCAAGGTGGTGTGTATGCCCGACCAATTAAGGCAAGGTAGCTGTAGTCCCGACCAATTCTTATATCCGTCTAGGAATCTGCCAAAATGTTGATAGAAAACATTTTGACCACAGGTTGTAAGCCTTGTCTTAACTGGCCGAGATGGTGAGCCATTCCTTAACTGTAGGGGATCGTTAGCCTTGCCTTAACTGACCGGGCTATCTCCTTCACTTAACTGACTGGAATCGCTAGCTACAGTGACTGAAATTTTTAAAAATTCTTGAAAAAATCTTAAAATGACCTTCAAATACTAGTTCAAGGTCAAGAGCTTGATTATGGTCATATTCGTACAATTGTTTTTCCGTTCTTCCTAACTTATCAAAAAAATTATAGTTAATGCAAATAAATTAACCTGACCTTGACATGATCTTGAGGGTCATTGTCAAAGTCGTACTTGAAGGTTAAATTTCAGCTCATTTCAAATCCTTAATAAAAAATAGGGGGTTACCAATGAAAAACAACTTTGAATGAATGAACTTGAAGGTCATTGTCAAAGTCATGGTCAAGACCATATTTGGACGTAAAATTTCCTGCTCTTTCCAAATCCGCAATAAAAAATAGGGGTTCCCATTTAAAAACTTAACTTGACCTTCAAATGACCTTGAAGGTCAAAGTCAAGGTCAAATCCAAGGTCATCGTCAGATAGCCAGGGAAAAATCTTTTGTTGGGAACATTTTTTCCCAAAATGCTTTCTTTGAAAGGTTTTCAGCCATACCGGGACTTTTGGATAGCCCTGTCTAATTAATTGAATACGTAAAATGTGTTTTTCTTAGATGAAATTATTTGTAATATTAAAGGAAATATATAATATAAACAATATAAAACACTGACGTGACGTTTATAACTTACCTTCCTCAATTTCAGACGACAAATTCCTTATATCGTTTTCATCGTCAGTTTGACGTTTGTTGGCCTCTGCCGAGGTGACAGTCCATACATACAGAGGATCGTAAAGCAGAACCTCCAGTATTGTGATGATAGTTTGAGAGTTTTGTCGGAGCACCTCCATCGTTTTTTCACATGACCTGCAAATTAAATAAATAAACTAAATAAACATCAGTACAAACACAAATTCTAAATTTCCTCACCTTCTAAAAATACCCTCTACTCCGGACACCCCCATTCCATCAATGATATCTCTCGTTAGCCTGAACGGCACGGTTTCTGGCGTGGGCAACACTCTTCCCTGTTCAAAAGCGATACCTAAAGAAAATTAAACAAGTAGAGCGAGGTACAAATATATTAATTCTGTTGTTACCGAAATCTATGTGTATCACTTCAGCAGTGGTTTTGTCTATAAGAATGTTGCTAACGTGACGGTCTCCGATGCCCAAAATATACCCGCACATACTGGTAGTGGCGACGCTGTGAATGTATGCCCTACGTCGCTCATACCAGATAGTCGGATGGGGAAAGGAGGTCTCGAAGAATTTGTGGAATACGGGCTTAAAGATTTTACAAATGGTTTTGAATGTAGCAAGTCTCTCTTCGGGACTTTTGTCGGCACATCTCTAAAAATTAATTATTTTTTAAATCTCATTCAATGTATATGAACGAGTAATTGTCAGTGAACCACTGTTGATCGATTCAAACAATCGAACATATTTTCATCAACATTAAAACTAATAATAATAAAATTGTTATTTCCATATTTTTCGAAGTTTTATTATTTTATTTTTCTGGAATTATTAATTTTGTTGTAAGGTCTGTAAATATAAAACCGCTGTCAATGAAGTTACCATCAAGTTGCGACATTGGTGTCATTTGCTTTGTTGACGTCTAACAAATACTTTTAACTCATCACAACAATACAAGTTTCATATCCAACATAGTGTTGAACGTGTCGAATTTTGGGCCTGAAAATTACAATTTGCAGGCAGCATTGATTTTCTGTTACAACTGCTGCAGAATCGCATCAAATGTTTGTCAAAAGTTACGGTGAGCATGCTCTTGGTAAATCACAATGCTTTGTTTTGTTTAAAAAATTTAAAAATGTCGATTTTGACGTAAGAAATGAAAAATGTGGGAGGCCACCGAAAAAATTTGAGGACATCAAATTGCAAGCATTGTTGGACGGGGATGACGCTCAAATGCAACAACAACTCGTGGATCAATTAAATGTGACACAAAGCCATCTCCAAATGTTTGAAAGTCATGGGAAAGATCATGAAGATGGGAAAATGGGTTCCGCATGAACTGAGTGAGAGACAATAGGAATAGTGAAAAATCACTTGCGAAATGCTGCAGTCATCGAATTGTGACTAGCGATGAAAAGTGGATTTAGTTTGAAAATCCTAAGCGTAAAAGATCATGGGTAACTCCAGGCGAACCATTGTCATCAACTGTAAGGCCACACCATATGGACAGAAGACAATGCTTAGTGTTTGGTGGGATCAGAAGGATGCGATCTATTATAAGCTGCTAAAACCTGGAGAAGCTGTTAATACTGAACGTTATCGACAACAAATGATCGATTTGTATTAAGCTTTGTGTGAAAAACAAAAAGAATATCAAAAAAGGCAATACAAACTGATTTTGCTTCATGATAATGCACCATCACACACACACACACACACACACAGCAAAACTGGTCAAGGAAACAATTAAAGCGTTTAGTTGGGAAATACTTTCACCTGTCTTATTCGAGAGAAGTGACTCCATCTGATTACCATTATTTGCAACGATGGACATGCATTTGCTGAGTAACGCTCCACTTCTTACGAAAATGTATGAAAATGGCTGGATGACTGGTTTTCCTCAAAAGAGCAACAGTTTTTTTGGCGTGGCGTCCACAAATTCCCAGACAGGTGGGAAAAATTTATAGCTCGCAATGAACAATAAAATATTTTTCATCATTTTCATACAATAAAAGTGTACATATTTGGTATTACAGGTATTAAATTGTCATCAGTTGTGCGTGAGATATGACCTACAAAGCATATGTCACCTTAACTGTCATTATTACTCAAAGCCTACTGGCACAAAGCAGAGTAGTTCTTTCACACGATGTCATTAGTAAAAAAGTTAGTTTTGCCTAGTGCCCCACTAGAATGTCCCATTAGTAGGTCGCTCTCTGCCAGTAGGTACAAAGCAGCGCTTTGTATTAGTAAGCATTAAGACACAATGACATTTAAGAAGATGTGACATATGCTTTGTAGATTATTCCACGTTAGTAAAGTTCTTTGTAGTGGTAAATTTTTGAGTCTGTGTTTTGTAAATTTCAATAAACATATCAATTTACAAGAAACGATAGTGGTATTGGGTCAAAAAGCTGACGACAACTGGATCATTTGTAAATACATACAATAGCAAAAACGAAATCAGCTTCTGTTACCTCTTAAAAATGCACTTCATTAATCTGAAATAACTGAAAAGTTAAAAAAAGTAGAATCACAGAAATAGCCAGGATGCCTGAAATTGCGATGTCAAAAGAGAGTAGAATTATTTTTGAAAAATTGAGCAAGGCAAAGAAAAAACAATTACCAAAGAAAGTGAAACAACATAATAATGATGTAGTAGAAAACATTTTTAAGTATAACGTCAATAGCGCCATCCGGGACGCAACAGGGTTCCAAAAAAAGGTCGACGGCAAATTGGCGCTAAGGACCAGGTACTTCTGCAAACGACTCCACACCAAGAGGGACTCTCCAGCGAACGCTCGCCTCGACAACACGTCTTTTAACACAAACTTAGTTTTCAATCAAAATACTTAATTTTTACCGTTGGGAGAGCTTTTTTTATTTTTGCTGTACAGCGAAAGCAACCCTCAATACTATGAAACAGTATCATATTTTCTTCATGTGGTGTAATACGTGAAAGATTGTATAAGCTTCTCAAAGTACTAAAATATTGTTTTAATAATTCATTACTGTTTCATTCAATGTGAAGAACATTCGTATAGCAATGCAACGATCATTCATACAAAATATTTGTGTTGAACTTACCCTTATCATTGACTTACAAGTCAATGGTGGTTTGTCGTTAGGTCGGTATATCTGATGGGCACCAATTTCCTTATCTTTACCGATTAGATAATCCCCGATAAGCATACTATTGTCTACCCATTGCAATATTCCACTTCTCATCGACAGCGGCACGATCTTGTAAGTCCTTATAAGAAGATTCCTGGTCTGTTTGTTAGTAGCCAGCAAATTATTCATTATAGTGAACACCTGCTGCATAACCGCGTCCTGACGGAGGTCGTCGTGCCCCTTCAAAAGCTGCGATCTTATTTCTCCATCCGTACCGCGACAAGTTATCCTTTTAGGGCAGTTTACTCCTCCGACGGGGTGGTATTCACTACCGAAAGATGTTATACCAACTACACTCGAATAGTTGCAAGTCTTACTGACGGGCAAATTATGTGTCGGCAACAAAATGTCATCGAAGTTCTGAATCCTCATGATCTTCTGGTTCCTCGGAATCTTGAACACTTTCTGTTTGTCGTCCGCGTTGCTGTCGTGATAATAAGCCAATTCTATCAGAGCTTGGGACAACTGTTCCAACTTATTAATGTGCCTACGAAGCACATCTGTGATCTTTAATTTTTTAATCATCTTGTTTGCTGTGGATACCCTGGCGTCATTCGAAGAAGTTTTCGTTTTGGAATCGCTGAACTCCCGATCCTTGTGCGCATTAGCCAAAGACAGAAGGAGAGGCAGCGTGTGATGTGGATGTTCTACGGCACATTTCTCTACGATTTCGTTGACTTTCCTACCGTACAAATCAGTATCGTTTTCCGTGATGTGTGGTATTAACTGCGGCAGCATCGTGATGTATTTGTAACTAGGCAATATATCTATCTGGGTATCGGATACAAGTTGGTTGTTTTTATTTTCAAACAGCAGAGACATTATCCGAAATATTTTAATGTTGTTCTTGTCGGTATGTTTCAAATTCAGGAAGTAATATCTAGAATAAATTTGCCATGTTAGTCGTTGGACGTCAAATACTGCAAGTTCTTAAGAAGAAGACCTCCAGACTTTTACATTTCTACATAATCCAGTGGTTCTCAAACAAAAGAACTACACAGCTCTAATTTTGGCAATAACAGCCAATAATGTCACACATCTTAGAATGAACATATTCTACATTAGCATCTTTTAGATAACATTTCGATTACTATTTTATTAATAATTAAATTAGTTCTGATCTGCAAATCCGTCATAGCAATATTTTGTTAAATTTGCTGACAACTAAAAATTCAAAAGTTTTTGCCTCAAAAAAACTGATAGTGTAAATGTTCGTGGAAAGAGTTCTGGTTGACCACCAAAGGGCTACTGTGAGAGAAATTACTGCGGTGTGGAATGATGTTGTCAAAGTTAATAATTTATTTCCAATTTTCTTCACTATTTATTGATAGAAAAGTGATGTTATAAAACTTGGTACCCAGGGGTTTTTTGCGTTATGTATGGTGTAGAGGGCGCCACATACAGCATATAAAGCATTTTTAAACCGTCCTAACATTTTTGCCGTATGATTTTGGAATGGCGATGAATGAAAGGACGATTTAACTCAACTTACCTTAGTTCAAAATTGTTTTGTTATGGCGTAATCAAACAAACTGCAATACGACTGCAAAACAAGCAATGAAATGAAATTGAAAATATGTGAATTTTATTAATTATGCAAAAACACTTCAAATAAAAATGTAAATGTAAATTCAAATGTAAATGTTCAAAATAACCACGGTTTTAAGGTTACGCCCTGTATCTCCGTAATTATCATCTTTTTTACTAAGGTAAGATAAGGCAAATTGATCTATTTTCATTTTGTGAATTTGTGGTAGAATTTTGTACAGACCTTTCAGGGACACACTGTATAACAGGCAAGGGTGAAACATTGAATTAAAATGTCTGTTATTATTTATTTGAGTTATTTTTTAAGCTGAAACGAAAAACGAATTTAAAAAAATTCCTTGTGCTAAAGGGATGATCTTATAAATACAGAGTGTAAGAAGTTTGAGTGCCATTACTTCAGCATGAGATAATCATAAATGAACAAAAAAGTTGTATATTACAGGGGCGTAAGATTAACAGTTTTCAAAATACAGCGAGTATTAATATTGAGGAGTTTCATCACGTGTCAACAATGCTTAACTTGCTAATGCACACACGCAGATTTGTCCTACGGACAAAATGTAAACGACTGTTATTTTGAAACATTTAGTAAATTTCAGTTGTTTTCCAGTTTTTAAATAAATAAAATAAAAAGTATTGATTTTGAAGTACAAAGATACTATTGTGCTTAAATTTTCGATTGAATTTTAGTAATTATGAATCTCTCAAAACAGAAACTTAACTTTTAATCAAATTACGTAATTGAAAAATATGTAATTAAAGTACCCAAAGATTCAGGTTGTCCAAATAATAATATGTATTAAAAATAATTTAGGTACTTACCAAAAAGCAAAATTCAATAATTTTTAAACGCACAAGTACAAAACAAACTACAACATATGCTCAAAATGTTCACCACAATTTTCGATGAACGTACGACACCTTCAAATCCAATTTTCACGCACTCGCTGTAAAACACCTTAAGAAAAGGAAATAGTGGTACGCAAAAAACACTCCGACATGGTCAAATCCAGATACCAACTGAATTGCGTACTGGTGATTGCTGCCATTGTTATATTGCTCGATATGAATTTTATCAAATTTTAAATTTATTATGCTAATTATTTTTTAGAATTAAGCATAAAGAAGTTCAAAAAAGTGATAAACATTGTATTTTATGGTATTCTATGCACGCATTGTCAATATTCCTTAATTAATTGAATTTTTGTACATCAAGCTGGAGATTTTGATATTTTTTTTCTCGGAAATGGTTGAGTTTAGGACCCATGTCATATAAGGTTCTTTTGTTTATTTTAATGTATTCTATCGTCTGTTAAAATTAAAACAGTCAAACTTCTAACACCATGTATAGTTTTGCCTAACCGAAATATTTCACACTAAGAAAAGTAATTTAACACAAAGTAAGTTAGTGTAAACAAACAAACGACTTAGACACTTATTATCTCATAATTTTTTGTACAATACCTACCTCAAGGCTATTTTTAAGAACTGATTTCGTTCTTGTTTTGCATTTTCAATCTCGATCGCGTCGATGTTGCTCTGCTTAACGTGGATGTTTGCAGCTATAAACTCATCTTTGGTTTTCCTACTTTGTTTTTGAATTTTCGAAGCGGTTTCTTTTGATTTTTCCATGTTGATCACTTTCCTTTGGAAGAGATCAGACTTCATGTATGTCATAACCTAAAAAATAATAATTTTCTCAAAATACAACCCACGTTATATCGGGATTTTAGCACTTCTTTTTTATATTTTACCTGTTGGTATCCCTTATCGGCAAACTCGGCTAATTTATCATACGTGTCCAAGATATTTATGCAATCTTCTTGATTTTTCTCGACGTTATTCATTAATTTCGTGGATTTGAGAAAATAATCGGTGATTATAGTTATTCTGCTTTCCGAGAACGTTTCGCTCATGTACTCGCCATACAACTTTAAAGCCGCAGATTGCAGTCTGAAAATAACACATTTACACATTTTTTAAAAACATCCTGTATGTAGGCTTACCTGTTACTTATACTTTCATTCTTGCAAAGTTTATTTAGAATGTGATGCGCTATTAGTTTATTGTTGAGCGACCAGGATATCTGAGCGTCCATCAATTGAATCTGCATCTGTAAGTCGTCGCTCAAGTCGGACATGAACTGTAAGTGGCTCAAACTCGTTGAAGCAATATTAAACTGTTTCTCTCGTTTCGCTAAATCTGAACAAAGAACATCATGTACTTAGGGTTGATATCGAGATAACGATCTTACCAGCAAAATTTAGCAGCATTTTAACCAGATAAGTTTTCAAAGTATCGTCCTGGTGGTTTTTCAAGTAGTCCATCAACATAACAGTTCTCTGCGCTATTATGGGTTCGACATAATGAAAATCGTTGGTCTTAACGAGATCGTCTTGCAAGTCCCACTTATTCAAAAGTGAAATAAACTCGTTAGATTTAACGGCACACTCAAAATCTTCCAATTCGTTAAGCGCTTGAAGCTGGGTGAGAATCGGGTAGATGTTTTGACTGCTCTCCAGACTTATGTGACGGAGATGTTCTATAACACACAAAGCCTGGGATTTTTTAGCTTCCGCGTAAGCGTACTCGTTTTTCTCATGCAGAGCTTTCAACGAGTAAAACCTATATTTTTCAAAGTCCTCTGGCACAAACGAGTTTTCTGTGAAATCGAAACTCTTATCGATCGTGCTCCATTGACCTAACCTCCACAAGCATTCGTATTGGGATTCGTCCGTTTGTTTGGAACAGAGAAGCGGTAATTGGTACAAACTGCATTTCTTTAAGCTTTCTATGAGGTCTTTCCTAGCGGATTTCACACCATGTGAAATCTGGGTCTCGTAAAACTGGTTCACTTGGTCCCAATTGCCCAGTTCCTTGTAATGTTCTACTCGGAACTGGGGTTTCAAAAGGAATTGTACGCCACAACCAGGCAGAGCGTCCAAGTCACCTATAGCTTTATACGCCTGAAATATGGATAAAAAAATTGTCACAATATAAAACAGCCTAATTTAAATGTGCCATGCATTTTACAATAAAAATGTACAGCATTTAAAAAAAATCTGGGGGAAAAATCTGTCAATTAGCAACAAGATGTAGTTGTGCTCGGGCATATGTAACAGATTTCTGGTCCTGCTTATACAGGGTGTTTTTAAATTAAGTAGCAAAAATACCAGTAGTAGTACCAGTAAATGTAGAGCCAAAAAGAGGATTGAAGTAAAAATACCTTATATGAAAGTTGCACCCCTGAGGTAATATACCCTCTTAAAGGAGGGGATTAAAATTCACTTTTTAATTTTTTTCTTTAACATGAGGAATGATAGAGACACAAAACTTGGTATGAGCATCCTACTAATAAAGAGACAACTTTTCAATATTTATTCGATCATTGGCGTATTTTATAAAGGAGGGAAACAGTAACCCCATTGCAATATTTTATTAGAAATTTTATATATGAAGCAAATTATTTATTTAAAAATATTTATTGGGAAGACTGCTTTATTGCGCAACTTTTTTACCTCTTGTAATTTTTCCATAAAACCGATAGTTTTCTAGTAAAAGAATTAGATGCGTCAGCGCTCACTATAGGGGTAATTGCGAAAATTTGTAAAAATAAAGTAGGCGGATGTCATAACAAATAAATTGTTATTTATCATATTAATAAATTGACACTTTTTGTCAATAAGCTGGTAATTTAATAATAATATTAAGAATAATTTGCTATTAATTAATGAAAAATGTTTGATGACTATGGGACATGTATTAGGTAAAGTTATTTATCTGAAATAAAATTTAATACAAACGAAAAACAAGAAATGCAAAATTAAATTTAAAGAATATTCTCGAAATAATTTCCATTTTGCTGCAAGCATAACCTAATACATCTGATGAAGTTATAACGCACTCGCACAAAGTTCTTGGTTATTGCGAGTCATCTGCTGCTTGAAATATTCTTAAGCGTAGTTCTTCTAAGGAGGCAACATGAGTGGCATAAACAATACTTTCTATGTGTCCCCACAAAAAGAAATTCATAGGCGTTAGGTCAGGCCAACAAACAGGGGCATCATGACTACGACCAATCCAACGATTCGGATAATTTAAATTTAACCATTCTCTAACAGCAAATGTACTATGTGTAGGCGTCCCACCGTGTATATACCACATCACCTGACGTGTAGCGAGTGGTACATCCTCAAGTAATGTTGGAAGATTTTTGTTCAAAAATCTAAGATACTCGGTCACTCCAAGCCAGTGTGGAATAATAAACGGACCTACTAGAGTATTTCCTACAATTCCCATCCAACCGTTTAAACTGAAATTATGTTGACATCTCGAAATAAATATTTCATGAGTATTTTCTTCCGATCATGAATGAACATTATGAAGGTTTACTGCACCTACTCTAGGAAAATTTGCTTCATCGGTGAAAATTATATTCATTAGGAAATTTAAGTTATGCCTGGAAATATTAATGTACCATTGACATAAATCCAGGCGGTTAGGTAAATCAGGGTCAATCAATTCTTGGATGGGTTGATGGTGAAAAGGGTATAAAATATTTTCATGAGCTACATTCCACACAAGACTATGAGAAACTTGCAGTTGCCTGGGCACCTGTTTTATGCTTGTACCAGATGTTCCAGTATAGCTTCCTCAGTTTCAACAGTTCGGACATTACGCCTTCTTCCGGCATCCTCACGATTGGGCTGAATTTTACTAGTTTCGCGAAGCCTTCTTTCCACCGAGGCCAATGTTTGTCTATGAGGAATCGGTCGGATTGGATTCTTTGGTGGTATAATCTTACTGCAGCGTTACTATTTTTTCTAGATTCGATAAACACTTGGAGCATGTCGACATATTCGTCATTGGTATAAATATTATTTGCCATAATTATTCTGATAATAAATTAATCAATTGGTACTAATTATTGGTTGACAGAAAGTGTCAATTTATTAATATGATAAATAACAATTTATTTGTTATGACATCCGCCTATTTTATTTTTACAAATTTTCGCAATTACCCCTTTAGTGAACGATGACGCATCTAATTTGTTTACTAGAAAACTATCGGTTTTATCGAAAAATTACAAGAGGTAAAAAAGTTGCGCAATAAATCAGTCATCCCAATAAATATTTTTAAATAAAATGCGTCATATAAAAAATTTCTAATAAAATATTGCAATGGGGTTGACTGTTTCACTCCTTTATAAAATACGCCAATGATCGAACAAATATTGAAATGTTGTCTCTTTATTAGTAGGATGCTCATACCAAGTTTTGTATCTCTAGCATTCCCCATGTTAAAGAAAAAAATTAAAATGTAAATTTCAATCCCCTCCTTTAAGAGGGTATATCGCCTTAGGGGTGTAACTTTCATACAAGGTATTTTTACTTCAATTCTTTTATTTTTTTGCTCTACATTCACTGGTACCATTTTTGCTACTTCATTTAAAAACACCCTGTATACTCATGAGCACCGCCAAGGTGGAACAGTTGGTTTATTTATGACTATCAAAATTAAAAAAAAAAAACATATTGAATCAAGTTTTTGCAGTTTGTTTATTAATCAATATACAGGGTGTTAAAAAAAGAGTGTAAAATATTTAAGGAGGTAATAGTATGAACCAAAATAAGCAGAAAAGTCTCAATAAACATGGGTCCGCAAAGTAATGGTTGCGAAGATATGGAATGTTTTATGTTTTTTAGCCCCTTATTTTTATTTTGCAAAAACGTGTATTTTCTTATAATAGTTGGTTGATGTTTAGTGAAATAAACAGTACGTATTTGACAGTTGTTCTCAGTGCACAAGTTTTCTTTCGCTATGGCTGGTTACTCTAACGCAGAATTAACAGACATGCATTTCATGTATGGTCGTGCTAATGGGAACGCCACCGAAGCGCGACGTCTTTATGTTGACGCTTATCCAAATCGCCAGATTCCTTCACAACGCATGTTTGGAAGAATTCACCAAAGATTGCGTGATACCGGTTCCTTGAGCAAACAGTGCCATTTATCCGGAAGACCAAGGTCGGTATCCACTCCTAGAGCAGAAGAAGAAATTCTAGCACTGGTAGAGCAGAATCCAGGTACGAGTGTGCGGAGAATATCAGCCGAGGTAGGAATTAGTGGTCCTCTTGTTTGGAGAATCCTTCACGAGCAACTGCTTTATCCATACCATGTGCAACGAGTACAGGCCTTAAATCCAATAAATGATCATCAAGCACGTTTGGTTTTTTGCCGCTGGTTTCTACGTCATGATGCTGAAGACCCTCGTTTTCTTGCAAACATTCTTTTTACTGATGAGGCCGGGTTCACAAGAAATGGAGTGTTTAATTTTCACAATACGCATATTTGGGCCGACGAAAATCCTCATGCTCTAATAGAATCTGGACATCAGGCACGTTTTTCATTAAACATTTGGATGGGTATTGTAGGTGACAGGTTTCTAGGTCCTGTTGTTTTACCAAACCGATTAACAGGCGCTGCTTACCTCAACTTTCTGCAGAACACACTGTATGAGTTTTTGGAAGACATTCCTTTGAATCAGAGGCAACAAATGTGGTTCCAGCATGATGGTGCTCCAGCTCATTTTTCCATGGCCGTTAGAGAGCATTTACACCAAACTTTTCCACATAGATGGGTAGGAAGGGCCGGACCTGTTTTATGGCCTCCAAGATCGCCTGATCTGAAGATTTCTTTGTTTGGGGATATTTGAAGATATTAGTGTATGGTACTCCTGTAAATAGCCTGGAAGAGCTGCAGCCACAGATTAATCAAAAGTGTCAAGAAATACAAACCAAGGAGGGTGTTTTCGAAAGAGTTCGAATATCATCGAGACGAAGATGTCGTGCCTGCTTGAAAATGGACGGAGGGCACTTGAACATGTTCTGTAACTTTGTTTTTTGTTTGTTAAAAGCTTCCTTTGTCGGTTTATTCCTAATAAAATAAAATGTTTGAAAAACGAATAGTGGTCCATATCTCCGCAACCGTTACTTTGCAGACCCATGTTTATTAAGACTTTTCTGCTTATTTTGGTTCAAACTATTACCTCCTGAAATATTTTACACTCTTTTTTTTAACACCCTGTATTATTTTAAGGATGAGAAGAAGTTTGAGTTTCTAGTAAACCTAAACGTTACAAGTAAAATGTTTAATTTTAGTAAATGTCACATTTCAGTAGTTGTAATTGATAGTACTTACGTTTCTCAGGATGTTCTGTAACGCCTCCCCCACACATTCCTCTTCATTTTCGTAAATGAAGTCCAGCATTGTCGAACCGATCAAATAATCGGCTGTTTTTTGGCAATTTTCAAGTTCCTGTATCTTAGCTTGACACCACAATTCCGAATAGAGAAGTGCAGAGAAATGAGCGGCACAAAATTCTGCAGCTTTCGCAACTTTTAAGTAGTTCAATTCCAAACTCCCAGATTGCCTAAAAAGTTATCACAGTTAAAATACTGTTAAAATAACTGTTTTTATTATACCCACCTCATTTTAGATTTGGCAGCGTAACTTCTTTGAAGTCTTACAAACCCGACTACGTCCAACATGCATTTTACCGATTTTTTGTTGATGGTAATGGAATTCTGCGCGGTATATTTTGGCACTGTAAGGCTCCAATGTCTTGAAAAGAAGCAGTTTATTTTCAGGGACAAAATTTCATGTATGTTCTTATCGGTTGAATACAAAAGTAAGTTCACTAGAAGAGGCAAGAGTTTTTCACACAATGCAGGCTGCAAAAAAAATAAATTTACTTCCCGGATATTTGCGATTGTTACAAAATTTACCACAACTTTGCACAACGGGATCAATTCTGGTAAATACGATTTGTTCGTGAAGGTTTCTAACAGTGACGTCACCAAAGAGATAATCCATTTTCTATGGCAAATAACGCCATCTCCGCACCATAATTTGTCTTCATTAATTTTGTTCACAAATAAATTTGTATGCACTGCCGTGTTTGAAGTGGGGGAAGATTTACTCTTTGGGAGGTACGGAGCAAAGTTCTTTCTATCAATATTGCCATATCCAAAGTTTACTTCTGAACCTACAAACAAAAACTTGAATAGGGTTGTGCCGCTACCACCTAAATTATCAAAGTCTCCACGCTTTGTACATAACGTCAGTTCAAAAGTGGTAGATATGTTACAGAACAAACCAATAAAATGATAGTGATATCAAGATTCAGTAAAATGAAATAGATGTATGACGTGTGTCGTCCCGTTGCAAAACCAAACATTTTCTCTTACTCCGTTATAGTTGTGTTTTATTAAGTAAGTGTACAACCTCATAGTTATTTATTTCAGTGTTCAATTGTGTTTGTGTGTCTTTATTATTAAATTTATATCTGACAAATGAAAAAGTAGGTATACAAAAAAGGTTATGTCCAATTGGTTATGTTCTTGCGGCTAGCGTTTCCTTTGAAGATTAGTGGCAATATTTGTATTTTCGTAATGCAATTGCAAAAGTTATCGAGCAAACCAATAGACTGCATACAGTCTATAATTTTCAAAGTGGTTAATTTTGTTAAATGAGGCCAAATTGTTTGCAAAAAAGTGTGACCAACTACTCCCAATTTCATAAATATTATGTTAAATTTTGACCAATTTGAAAGCATTTAAATTGAGATTTGGCATATTGGATTTATTTCCTTGATACAAATGTGATGTTCACTTCTTTACGATTTTTTATTACCATATTTTTAAAGTTACAAAGTTTGTTGTTAGATGCAATCGACTTTTGCCATTTGATCAATAATCAATTCAACTTAATTGGTACAACTTAGTTCATTTGTTCGAAAGTCATGAGCAAAAAGATTGTTATATGTTTTAGCTACTTCTCAATTTAACTAATATGTTTGAACAGGTCAAAGTCCAACAAATTTAGCAGTATCAGTCTGAAACATATGCGGGGACAATTTTCTTTTCTGAAGGGGTCAAAAACGGTAGTATTATCCTTTAATATGATGGATATTTTAAAAATCTACTAAACGACATTATGAGAGAACGTTATAAATAAAAGCAAGCTTCCACACGACTCATGAAGTATTGCTTTTGGCACGCTACCACTTTTTTATAGTAGGTAGTTCACCAATAGCCCTATTTTCCACATTAAAATAACAATTCCCCAGTAAAGAACATTCTAACATTAACAAAATAAAAAGTTTTTCAGGTAATAACACAAATAATCATGAAAAACCTGAACAATTCCACAATAAAAAAAATGCAGATATAATAATATAACAATAAAATAACAAAATAAGATTTTTTTCTAGTAATAACACAAATAATATTGAAAAGAACCATAATAACAATTCCAAAAATACTGCATCTAAAGACAATCACCCAGTCAGTTTCCGGTACTCCATTATCACTCATCATTATTACTATCACTATCACTATTACCGACATTGATCAATCCTTTTATATTGATGACTTCATCAACTATATTATCTACATCCCACATTTTCTTTTCCTCTTTTTTAACGAGATTAATACACTTTCTCCAGTCTTCTGTTGTAACGTTTTCTAGTGCTTTCTTAAGATGGCGTTGAACATCAGCCAATTTAAATGATCTATTTTCTTGAGCCACTCCCCTTTAACTTGTGCCCAAATTAACTCGATTGGGTTTAGTTCACAATGATAGTGGGGCAATCTTAGTACGGTAATTCCACGGCTTAGTGCTAATTCATCCATGAGTTTTTTATATTTATGGGCATGTAGTTTCACAAGCTGAAGCAATTCTGCTTTTAAGCTGCCTTCCTCCATGACTGTTGTGGCGTTAATTCTCATTTTTAATGACAGATCTTGGTTTCAAATTTCCAATAATTTGTCCAAACCACTTCTCGTACACCTCTGTATTCATCTCTTCGTGATAGTCTCCCGTTTTCCTTGTTGAAATATTAATTCACCATTTAACGCAAATCCGTCTTCACTTCCTTAGGGGTAATTATCAAACGGCGACCTTTTCCAGATGGCTTTTTTAAGCCCGTTGACCAGACTTCAATAGCTGCTTGCAGTGCATTTTTCACGTTTTCATCCTGCCAAACTCTTTTCGTTGGCCCATGTTTCATCTGCATAATAAATTTCCTTTCCTTGCTTCTGAAACTCTTTAATTTTCTTGAGATATTATCTTCTCCAACATATTATTTCATGTTTCTCAACAAGAATACTCTTCCTATCTATTTTCCCATATGTAAAATTCATACTACTGTAACACTGTAAGAATTTTATATACATTAGCCTTTGAATCTCATGGGTGATCTCGTTGCAGGCAATGAAATACACGTAAAATCATTTTCTTTTCACTTACCGTTCGAGCGGCTGCCTTTTTTGCACTTGTCGATGATGATGGTCCTGGCACACCTTCCATCGTTGAATAATTTATTTCACTTTACCACCGCAGAGATAGGCCGTTAATAAAACTAACAATAAAAATACGCTCGAATTTACCTATACCGACAACCATGCCGTTAAAAGTATTTCACTGAACTGCCGATAGTGAGCCACCAACAAAGACAAATTTATGCCCATAAAAACATAAAACACACCACAGAAATGAGACAACCCCCAAATCCAAAAGCCAAAGGCTTGTGCGGAAGGGGGCTACACTTGAAAAAACACGGACAAACACCCATTATCCATCGACATTGCCAGTGCCAACACCGGGGATCGAACCCGGACCAGAGTAGGAAGCCTAGCCGAGAAATGCTTGCCACCGCACTCTCGATCGACTGCGCTACCGTGGCGATAAATAAAATAAAAAAATAAAATGAGTTAATAAAAGACAGCTAGAACACATGGGTCGCCAGTTTGGCGATATTGCCACTTATTTAGGAAAATCATAAAGTACAGTAATAAATGAACAAGTCGATATTTTATTAAAAGAATTTTTGTATATTTTGCATATAAATAACAAACACTCGGGCATAAGCAACATGTTCTTATAGTAAAACGCATTTAACATAGACTTTGCCCTATTCAAACATATTGGTTAGAAATTAGTAATTACTTATATTAAATTTTTTCTCACCTGCGATTTTTCTGCCTTCCTTCGAGTCCAAAACGAGATAAAAAGCTTCGCTAGCAGTCTTTGCTACATTAATATCAGCATCGACTATGTATTCGGTCAATAAGGATATAATATGGCCAGTGAGGAGTTCGAACGGGGAACATTTTATGTCCAAGACCTCTTTCTCAGGTTGTAATACGAGAGTAGTTAAATTAGAAGGCCCCAACTCTCCCAGACATTTTATTGCCTCGAATCTCATCTATAATAAATTAATTATTAACACTTCAGTGTAACCAGTGGTAATATTGCAAAAAAATATATACTTACAGCTTCGTTTGTAGAACAACTCATTTTAGCCAACATGCAGACAAGTTTGTGCAAAGAGCTCTTCTCGCAGTCCTCAGAGAAGCCTCTGATATTGTCGAGCTTCTCGTACAAGGCTTTCAACTGTTCCTTTTCCTTGGACAAGAGACTCCTTAAGTGAACCAAACTGTCTTGTCTAGTGGAATCATCTTCATGCTGCAGAAAGAAGTTAATCTCGTCCTCTAGGGACGCTTCCGCATTCTCGTACTTGATTTTTGTGTGAACGTTTCGAACACTGTCGAATTTAGGGTCTTGTGGAAATTTGTCCAATTTTTCGATTGCTTTCATCAAGTGACAGGCATTCTGGACAATTAGAAAATGGAGAATTTCTACGCATTTGTCAGACACCACGTTTAACGTGACGGCATAATTTTTCAAGGAATTTACAGTGAAAATTAAAAATTGCTCGAAAGTTTCGCTGAATTTGGGTAAAATGTTCTTTAGGAATGAAGCCGTGAAGTTGCTAACGGCTGTGATAAAGCTCACAGTTTCCTTGTGATTTTCGATTAAATTTATCAGAGTGTAGATTGTGTCTCTGATAAAAAAATATTGACAGTTTGTTTCAACTTCTAAACTGTTTACTACGATGTTTATCCAAGCCGTATATCGATGGAATGATTTCAGCTTGTTTTCTGTTGTGCAGGCACTATACAGATCCGTTTTTAGAACCAGTAGAACTTTTTCGAATTTACTGAGATCGTTTTCCAGTAAAAACGTCACGATGCTTGTACCATCACATAAAAACGACTACAAATAATAACATTAACACAATCAAATATTACTATAAACTACTTTTACCTCAATAAATTTTAAGCAAATTTCTAACTGACGCAATGACATATTTTTTTGAGAGAATATAACGGTTTCCCCAAAATTTTCCAAGATGTATTGTTCGTCGGTCAGGAATCGTAAAATGCAAAGCAACGATTGGTCTAAGTTATCGATCAGGATTTTTTTAAAGCCATCTAATCCAACTACTTGGCTGTAATACATGAGAATTTTATTTGTCGACATTATCGTGTCCATATTTTCTATATCGTCGCACAAGGCACGTCCAAAAATTTTTGCACAAGATTTCTGTAAATGAATCAGTAAGAAAATTTGTACATAAAACACATGTTAGCGAAATTTTATACATGCAATTACCTGCACGATTTCTTTTTCACTAAATCCCATCTCTTTGGCAGTGGTAATTAAATCTTTCCTATCGGTTACAATGAGTAACGGTATGCATGTGTTAAAATACTTAGAATAGAATTCTAATTTTGTTTCACAGTTCAAAAGTTTAAAAGGAAAATTATCGATAACGCGTCGTTCGGTCAACCACTTTTCGAGCAAGTAGTCCAAATACTTTTCCATACAATTTGTTTCCGCTTCGCCATATAAATATTTGTTTATTACATCCAAGATTTTGTTAACCGAACCTGAAACATAACGATTGTGATCCTGCACTAAATATTAGAAAGAGTTTGAAGAATACCTAAATTCTTTATATACGTAAGCTTTACTAAAACGTAAAGGGACTCTTCGATCCAACAGTTGGTGCACAGAACTAAACTAGAAAATGAATGTAACACGCTAGCCGTTCGTGAGATAATTTCGTCCGTTCTTCTTTCTTGTGTTATTTCTCCACTAACCTCAAATACCTCGAGACTCTAAGAAAATATTACTTCATGGCAAGAAAACAATAAACAAGTTATAAATACTAACCTTTTCATACATTTTGGAAAAGATTTCTTCTTGCCGGTGGAAGTCTCTTAACTGATTACTCTTCGACATTACTCGGAAGAATATAACCAACGTTTCTATAGCTTTAAACCTAATTTCCTGGTAATCGCTACAGAGAAAATCAGGTACATGGTACACGACATTTACGCCAGACCAACGCGAAAATTTATTTTCCGAGTCCACCTGTCAATGTTATAAAAATAAATTGTGTCATAAAAACGAGAAGAAAACGAAGATCACCTCAATTAGTTGCCCTATACAATTCAGCAAAGCTAAACTCACGTCCGGTCCATATTCTTCACGTTTTTCATAGAAAGGTTTCAACAAAGCCACCAAGGCAACTTTATCGCTATCGTCGCTTCCTGCGGCGAAATGTGGATAAAGCACTGAAAACATTATAATGTTACCGTTGAAACAGTAAAAAACACTGTACTTGCTACGCACCATTAAGTGTATTAAGAATTTCAACAGCGCTATCACTAGAGTGATACCTGGCAATACACATTTCTTCAACGGATTTTAAGATATTGCCAAGTACCTTGTCTGGTATGATTCCAGTTTTCGAGTACTTAAGTCCTTCCAAGAATGTAAGCAGCTAAAATTCATATTAATTTGTAGGAATGTATAGAGCTATCGCTATTTAAAATACCTACCAATTTGTAATCTCCCTCTATATTGCAATTGTAATTCGGCATGGCCAAAACTTCCAATATATTATTCTGATTTTGGTTTAAATTTGTACTCGATACACAACTAAAACTAGATAAGGCCTTAGTGAGCGCTTTTTTCAGCTCAAATTTTAGTTCGGATGTTCCTTCTTGTTCTGAAATTGGTCAGTTTCAACAAAAAAAGGAATCAAATAATTTATATGGGATGTTGTCATATTTTTTTATACATGTAAAACTCAATACAATAAACATCTTTTTCAAGTACTATTTTTTAAAAAAACTTTCAAGAACTCATAATTTAGAAATCAACATTTATTTTGGTTCTACCCCGATTTTAAAGAAATAGGTCGCTAGCCTGGTCCACACAAAAAGATGAGCTCGAAGTATCAACGGATTAATTTTTTCTCCTAATTATAACAGGGGCATGCAGTAAGTTCTTGTGTGTTAACTGGCATATTAAATACTAAGTTTATCATCCAACACCATAAAAAGAAATTACAAGGGTTGAAATCTGGCGACTTGGCTGGCCATGTAACTGGCCTTTTGCGAACTACTCACTTACTGGGATTACCAAACTCTGTTGGGGTGGTCTTTTGGCTGTAAGGCTTGAACTCATTGAACATGAAATGGATAGAAGCATAGACAGCATAGACTGAACTGTAGAGGCAAGCTGGCGAAGTCAACCATCAGCCTAACTTCAGTCCAGCCAACCTCGCGCTCTCAGTCACTGTTAAACATTCCCTGTGTTACATCGCCCTCACAATCCTCTGTAATATGTTCTTTACATTTTCAAGAGAAGTATATGCGTATTAATAAAAACGGCGTTAGAAATTTATCCAAAAATGAAGTGAGAACTTTAAAGAAAAATGACAATTTAAGAAATAGAAATATAATTTTTTTTTAATAACTCCTATAAAAACAGTACCAGTATACCCAAGCTACAGAAACATAAAATTGTGTATCATAAGAACTTAGGGGACAGCCTAGCCGGGTGTCTTGGCCTATGGATTTCGATCAGCCGAGGTAAGTATCACGGACGCAGGCTGGAACTTGGATGGGTGACCTACGGCAGGCTCGGGGAAGTGGCTGTGGCAGCCTACCAGAGACCTGGGTCGCTCAGCACCTTCCGCCTGCTGTCAGGCTTGAACTCATTGCACATGAAATGGGTAAAAGTAATTTTCCCATAATGATGTCCAACTTTTTTTTAGTTCAGTTTAATTTGGCGGAAAATTTCTTGAGTATCTGTTGGTGGATCTTTGTCAACAAGATTCAAAATTTATTCTTTTCAATGCAGGTTAGCCAGTACTTTCCTGCATGCTCTCCACGATATTCCCGTAAATCACCACTGTCGCCCCCTCCCAAATCATTGTATAAATTGTAGTCGTTATCAATCTCCCGTGATGGGGATGGAAAAACAAAAATATACCTAGCTGATCCCACCAAATGTAAAGCAGAAGCCCAGAAATAGAGATCTAATATTATTATCTTTGTCATATCAGTAAGTCAGCGCATGGCCTTTTTTTTAGAATTAAATCAAAACGTGTTGAAATTTGATATCGGTAAGTCGCTGATTGTGAGGAAGAGCCTTTTTTTGCAAAAATTGTAAGCTACGCCCATGGTAAAACGTAAAAAAACTTGTAAGAGGCAAATATTACAGCTCACTGAACTGATCTATTAAAATTTTTGTAATTTCAATTGATTTTTCCTCAATAATTCTCAATTTAAAAGATGTAAGGTAAATAAAACAACCGTATCATACTATCTTAAATTGAGATTGTTTAGGCTTAATAGAACGTTAGATCATGTATTTGTCTTTAAGGTTGCTACAAAAAAGTTTTAATCTGCAAAATTTCATAAACTACGTCGTTCAACACGGTCATTCGAAACAAAATATTTTATACCCTTTTTTTTGAAAAAAGAACAATCGTTAATCAAAAGAAGATGCGTGTTAACTATTTCATGCAAAATTTAAAACAAACAAATATTTAAAAGCAATAGGAAACTACCGTACTAACTACGATAAAGTTATTACCACTAACCATCTTGTAGATCATTCAGAACTCCAACCAACGTCTTCAAAAGATCAAAAGGAACGATTTCCTTAGTTCTTGACGATAAAACACAATTATTATTATAGGAAAATATTTTATCTAATATTGTGACACACTCGAGCAGTCTTTTCTTCTCTCTATCACTTTTGCTTTGGTAAAACTGGAATTTCTTCAAAGCGCCGTAATTTAAAATTCTCTCTACCAACTTCATCATTAAAGAACTGTTTATAACTGATTCTTCCAAAATTCTGTATTTCAGCATGAAATTCGTTACGTTTATTAACAAAACTATTACGTTTAACAACAATTCTATGGATTGTGAGTTGATTGCGTCTACAAAATTTCGCACGATGTTCGTGAAAATCTCAAAAGTCTTTAAATCCATGTGGAATGTCATGTCCTTCACGTGTTTTTTGTCATTTTTATTTGGCATACAAATATTCCTTTCAAGAATGCTTTTGAAATAAATGTCTTTAATATCGCCATATTTCTCTGAATATTTTTCTTCTATATGTTTGTCAGAGTCAACATTAGGCCACTGCCTTAAGGTTAAGTTGACAAGGAACCTAGCAGTTGTCAAGTGGGAAAGGTAGTCATAATCTTTTAAGCTTTGTGAATTTAATATGGAGTTCATTAACTTTTCTTTTTCGGAATTGTCTAATTTTGCAAAATGTAATTGCTTTAATACAGTTTCCAAAGTTTTTATGCTCTCCACAGAAGTGTTCAAGATGCCTGATGTGTAAGTTTGAAGGATAGTATCCAGGTCTACTATCTTTCTGGGGATGAGCTGTCTGAGAAGGGTTTCGGTTAATTCTTTGTGCTGATTGAGGCCAAATGCCCTGAAAAGGAATAAGGTCATTCATCATTACCACGTATAAACTCAGCAGAATAATTAAGGGAGCAAATGTTTGTAGTGGTTTAGTGATTTAGGCTGTAACTTCGAGAAAAAAGGAAAGCATCTTGAAGCTTGAAGATTCTAGTTTTCAAATCTTGAGATGAAAACTTTTCTTGAGCATTACTCTCGGTACAATCAAAAGAAATAATGAAAGGCAAATTTACAAATTTTTTTTTCAAAACTACCCATGGGTTCAGAAAAATTTTTTCTGGCTTAGTCAATGCCAGGGTCATTTAACCTGATTCTTCAGCTTTAATTTGTTTTTTTTTTTAATTTTCTCTATGATTTTTTCATATTGAGATATCGGCTATTAAGTGGTCACCTTTTTTTTTATCATCGATATCCATGAACTAATGAGCGTACAGCGAACAGAAAGTGGGTTTTGGAAACTTGAATCAATCTTCTTCAAGGGCTTTTTTGTATGTTTGAGACAAAACCAATCGTTCTATGCTCAATATTAATTTGAAAAAGACTAAAAAAAATTACTTTTTCTGCTGTTTTGGAAAAACAACGATTACTTTGCAAATTTTGCAAAAAGTACCCATGTTTGTAGGGTTTTTTTAGCTCAATATATGCCCATGAGGCCTGTCAATTTTGAAATTGATTGGTCGAACCGTTTTCCATTCCTGAGTTGTCAAAGTTTTATAAAAAATTAAAGGAACTGGTTTATTGCTACTTAAACATCAATTAATGATGATGATGGAAAAAAAATATTTGCGGCATTTTTCTCACAATTTCGCGTTAAAAACTCATCTACCTGCGAAAAAAAAATGTCAAAAAAATTCATTTGTTAATAAAATTTAAGAAATTTTTTTTTATGAAAAAAGTTGCGTTTTGGAAAAAAAATTTTTTTTAAAGGGTTGAAACTTTCGAGAAATGAATTGTATAGCGTTGTATGTAAAAAAAATGCATGAAGATTCATTAAAATTAATGCAATTAATTTTAACTCGAAATACGTCATGCGAATAATAAAATCGCATCAAAACTGAACAGAAAATGATTTGGTGTAACTTTCTGAATATTTTGAAATTTAGAAAAAAAAATTTTTTTTCAAAATTTTAATTAATTTTTTATTTTAACTTTTGAAATATTCAAAAAAATTCTGAAAAACTATATTTTTTAAATCGATTTTTTTTAAATTTTGAATTTTTTTATTCGATATTCGACAAAATATTTATCGGAGGAAGTCATAACAGTATAAAAGTCAATACAGCACAAAATATCCAACAATTTTTTTAAATCAATAATTTAAAAAAGTTGTACCTAATAAAAAAATAGTAAATAGTATTGCTAATAGTAAAAAAATTGTTGTATATTTTGTGCTGTATTGACCTTTATACTGTTATGTCTTCTTCCAATAGACATTTTGAAAGTATTCAGGGCCGTACTCAGGAAAAATTTTAATTGATAGCTAAAACAAGCTAAAAACCTTTTTAAGCGATTACAATACAACATACAATACAATCATCTAATTCAAAATTAAAAATGACTAGATCTTGTCATAAAAATAGCAGCGACATATTTAAAAAAATGAACCTGATGATAGCCCCTCGAAGACGAAACGTCAAATTGCAAAAATGTTGACGCCGTTGGATAGAGCGAAAAAAGTGGCACTGTAAATATGGAATTTATTTTAAAATTCGTTTTCAAATAAAGCCAGAAAACAATAAAATGATTTTGCAAAATTTCGGGTTTTCCGGATATCTCCGGAACTACGCGAAATTTTAAAACTTTCTAAAAGGCATATTGTTAGGTATAAAAAAACACAACTTTTTTCTCATTTGAGCCACCCCATATCTCTTACCGTTTCCTAGATCCTAATGCTATCCCATCCTTATCTTGGACACACTGTATACAATATTTTTTTTATTCGCAATTAATTCTGCGCCACACATTATATTCCTTTTATATCACTGAACTTTTAAAAAGTATGTATAACAAACAAATTGCTGTTATTTTAAGGTGGTAATGGTTAAATCTATTTTAAAAATAAACGAGCAAGCAAAAAGTCTGCAGTAAATAAGTTAAATAAAAAATTAATTAAAAAAATTGCCTTTCCTTACCTTAACGTACTTTCTCCAATAACCTTCCATAACTTCTCCACCTCAGATTTACAATCCTCAATGGCTACTTTATCCGCAATATCCAACATCACAGACAGGCAAGAATATGTGTTAACAATAACGTTGTGATCATTCGACTCTATTTGTATGCTTGAAAGGGTCTGCAATAAATTTAAATAGTCCTCCCAATAAAGTAACTCTGGATATGCCCTTATTATGCACTGAACTATATATATCCTTAAAAATAGAATCAGAATAAGATAAATACATAAGAAAGGTGATGTTCCGATCTTACCAGAACCAACTTTTTGTGCTTTGTATGTCGTTTACATACTTCTGTAGAGTCACTTCAACTCTTTGTCGTTTTTGAGAGCCCTCTGATATAATGCTATCTACAGACATAGATACATCCAAATCTGGATTTGCGAACATCTAAAATATAAATTTGAATAAACAGATAGACGAAACGCAAAAAAGTATGGTACCTGACGACTAACTTCAACAAATAACAAGGCGAAATCTTCCAGTAATATGGTAGAATTGCCTTTTGTGATGAAAAATGAGCAGTTTTTCTGATGGTACTTGAAATAAAAGGTGATTTCTTTATTAAGTAAGCAATATATTAGTTTCAAACACTTTCTCCAAATCGACCAACTGAAAGCATAGGCACAAGGGTGTCCCTCAACTACCCCATTGGGTTGATGAATTGATACTTGTAGAAGAAAAAACTTCACAAGTTGCTCCTGTAATGCAGACCTTGGAGATCATAGAGATATTTGTGTTTCTTCTTACCTTAATCCTTGCTTCTCGTCCGTTGAGTTCATAAAGGTCCACAAAGTTTGAAATTATGTCTTCTCCAAACTTGCAACAAGACACTCGATTGTCTTTAGCAGTCTAAAAGTGCCAAAAATATAACTCAAAGAATTCTGATAAAAATTAAGAGCTTAACTCACGTTTCTACAGAAGTCGAAAGAAATATCCAAGACATCTTCCTGTTGATTAGAAGGTGAATTTTTAGATATCCCTAGGCAGAGTTTAGTAAAAAATTCAAACTGTTCCCTTAATAAACACGGTGGCAGGCCTGAAGCAGGTCCCCATTTCACCACTAACATCAAACATTTAAGTACTAACGTCTCAAGAGTTCTTTCTTCACATAATTTTTTTAAAAATCTAAACAGTTCTGTAAATGCAACACATAATTAAAAGAAAAGTTATTTTATAAGTTTTTTTTTACCAGCCCAATCTGCACTTGCTATCCTACCCCTACAATTTGCATTAAGTAAAATATAATCCTTTAGCACCAATAAAAGCATCGCATCATAACATTTTTTCATCCGAGAGTCCTTCATGCACCCTATTATATATCCTACTAGTTTAGAAATGTTTATATCATCAGGTGCTAAAATAAAATATATAAATTGTTTTATTTAATACTACAAGGTCATAGCTTCTTTTCTCATCATAAAATACATTTAAAAAATAAATCTTGTACCTCCCCTAACAGCAGTCTTAATAACTTGAATAAATAACTCAGCACTGGGATATTTAGCATTCGAACTACCTTTCTTTTTCAGGTCTTCCACAATTTTGTCGGCATCCTAAAAGCATAAGTGTAGTAACATTGTAATAATATATAAAAACTCTTACTCTTCTTAAACAGTCTTGTACAGAAGATATCACTTGCTTCCAAGAGACAGTAGAACCTTCATTGAGAAAGGCTATAACTTCCTCATTTTCTAACAAACTACTTAACCTGTCGCAATATTTCTTCCTATCTGATATTTTGTGGCTCTCTATGTGGACACAACACTCTTCCACTTCATTCGTTAAATTCATTTTTAAAATATTTTACATTTACTTGCTATAAAACTAAATTGTAAGTGTTGCAAGTACACAATCTAAATTGTCTATACAAAAATCTTGTCTGGCGGTTCATTTGACATTATAAAAACAAGAAAAAATGGTGATTTAAATTTCTAAATCAGTGACATCTACCGGATCCTAGCTCAATTTATTTAAGGATTGAGTTTGTTCATTTAACTTTAATGGAACCTTTTGAACTTTATTAACCAACTCTTCATAAAAGATTTTTAGTATTAAGTTTTATTAATATTAAAACGTAAATTAATGTTTATTATTAGGCTGATATTAATTTGTTCAGAAATAATGCAGAGCAATTGGTGGAATAGAACAAAACCATAGAAAATAGAGTACTAACGACAAAACAAATATGTTTAATTTTGTTTTTTGATATTGGTATCAGACTTTATATATTATAATTTTTTAAGATTTGTTGTGGTGAAACATTTTTGACATTGACATTTTGTTTTGACTTGACAAGTCTGCCAAAAAATGGTAACATTTTGTTTATCATTAAAGTAGTCCTTTTTTGGTATAAATGAAATGATATTTTTAATTAAAAAATATGACTTCGGCAGTTAGCTCTCCAAAAAGAGTAGGAAAAATTAATAGTAAACTAAATTTCCTAGATGTTATAGAAAAAAGAACATTAGGTTTAAAGGTATATCAAACTGGATATGATGATACCATTGCTTTAAAATTGTATAGCAGTTTTCATCAATATGAAGTTAATAATACTGTGCATGACCCCCATGTTGGAGGAATTTTCAATCTGGAGTTTAGTTTGGACGGGTAAGTAAAAAAAAACAACATTTACTCTTCTGTTAAAACAAATTTTGATAACAGAAGGCAGTAGTAATGTAAACAAAATTAGAAATTTTATGCATTTTGTGTTTTAGTAAACTGCTTGTAGCAGCATGTCAGGGGCAGCAAGTTCTGTTATTTGATGCAGCTAATCAAAAACTTATTAATACTGTTGAAAGTGCTCATCAGAAATGTGTTAATTGTGTCAGGTAAAATTCTACAGATATTGCTTTCCGTTTCATAATTAATAAACATAATTTACCAGATTCCTAAATGACAGGCATTTTGCAACATGCTCTGATGACACGTCGATTAAAATTTGGGATGTAAGAAGTACTAAGACTTGTATAAAGACATTACATGGGCATTCAAATTGGGTAAATTTACATTACGATAACAATAATTTTTTTCCTTTAAGAAATATGTTTGATTTAGGTGAAGAATATAGAATGGTCCGAAAAGGATGACGTTATGGTGACTTCAGCATTTGACGGTAGCATTTATGCGTGGAATTTGAAAACTCAGACAGAAAACAATATGATGTATGATAAAGTGTTCTTGATGAATGGCTTAATGAGGATGAAATTGACTGACGATGGTACAAAAATGGTGATTGCAACTACAAATGGGTATATGATAATTATACATGATTTGAACTTGATGTCTTTAGCAACAGACTTAAGGTCTTTTAGAGTAAGTGAAATTTACCATTCTAGAAACTATTTGGAAATAGAACTTTTTTTGGATTGATATTTTCCATTTCAGCCCAACTTATATAGACTGATGCAGATAAGCGACCAATGTTTCCCTGTGGGAACAATATATAATTATTTATTCTCTCCAAATAGATCAAGAAATCGCATTGAATTTATTGATGATTTTCCAAATGAAGCAGAAGTTATTAGTTCTCTTCAAATACACCCTCACGGGTGGTGTGCAGTGTCCCGTAACATAAACGGAGATGAAAGCGAAGAGGTACCTATTAAATTTTCTAAATGAGGTTCATATTTATACGGAGACTATCTTTGACCTTTAGAAATACATATGGTTAGGCAAAACTATTTTCATAAAAAATTTACCCTTAACCCTTTCGCTGCGCAATACGTCTGAACGTAGCTACCGCGCCGTGCACAATTGTTTATCGCGTGCGAATATATACGTCTGGAGCAGTTAGACCACTTATAGTTTTACATTATGTTGTGTTAAATTATGATTTACGATAAATTTTACGATTTTATTTTGAATAAAATACAGTATATGTACTAAATAGAAACTGGAAGAAACATGAACAATCTTGGTACTATTACCAGTACCTCTTTCCATAAAAATATTTGTCACAATCGGTATAAGCTCGCCCGCAAAAATTCGCCTTACCAATTGCAATAACCGAGTCACTATGCGCACGGTTGCGAATATATACGGTTTGAGCAGCCTGATCCAATTTAACTATTCATACGAATTTATCCGTCTGGAGCAGTTTGAGCCCTATACATTTTTAGCGAATATATACGTCTGGAGCAGTGAAAGGGTTAACTGATCCTTTTGGTGCTTTAATTTTTTTAAATTTTGTTCACAAGTGGCAAAATACTCAATAAATAAAGAAAATGAAAACTGCTAGCTTTAGACAATAACATACCATAAGATTAGACTGTTTTAACGTTAAATTGCTAACGCATACCCATTGGGAGCTACAGCGCATTCTTCACATTCTTAATTTTCGTAAATTATCAGAATAACATTTCTATTTTCTCTGTTATTAGTGGACCACTATACATGATATCCAAGACCGAGACCCCAAGGACTACGAGGACGCTTTTACCTACATAGAAGAAGAAGAACCTGACGAATCTGAAGAAGCGGAAGAACCGCTCAATCAGAGACCTACCGACCTATGGATGGGTTATATATCTCTAGACGAATACAGGAACCATAGCAGAGACGGTAGTCGCATGTCTCAGAATAACTGGGAGAACTTCCAATTGCCTGCCATGGGGATACTGAACAGCGGCCTTATAGGCCTAAACTCGTCCTACAGCGCTTACTTTCGGCAACATCCCGAGCAACGGAATAAAGTGATCAAGAACCTGCCGAGGATGACTCACTTTAAAGAGGAAAAGACTGTGGGGAAAGGGTTTATTAAGGAACTGTGTTTTTCTTCTGATGGGAGGATGGTAGCTTCGCCTTACGACAGGGGCGTGAGGTTGTTGGCGTTCAACGAAAAGTGCCAGGAGTTGTCCGTATGCGTACCCGACCATCCTCAGGAACTGAGGACTATAGTCGAGTTGAATGATTATCATAAGGATATAGTGGTTTCGTGTAAGTTTAGTCCAACGCATTATCAGCTTGTGAGTGGGTGTTTGGGGAGTGAAATTAAGTGGTATCAGCCAGTGGTGTGATATTGTTAATTGCATATATTATATTAGTGTTTTCAGTATTTTTACTGTAACATGTCTTTTTGACTAATTTATTCTGATGAGGCTGTCGAAAAATTTTTATTTGGCAAGTTATTAAATTATGAATCTCTCAATTAATTGTATTATTTTATCGAGAAAGGGAAAATAAGCTGATCTGAATATTAAAAAAATAAAAAATAAAAATTTTTAAAAGACTGTATTTTCGTCATAGAGGTGAGTTTTATATAAGGTACACGTACCAGTAATCGCCTTTTGATGTGTTTAAGAGGCAATTCCGTGTTTTACGGTAAAATTTTAAAGGCTCGTTAAAATTGAAGGCGAGTTAATGCCAAAATAATATTTTAATAAAACATTTCTCAATTAACTCGATTGATAAAAACTTAAACAATTAGGTATAATACAATAACGGCTAAAAACACTCATAACTGGGAGAATCAATAAGATGAACCTGACAATACTGGTACATTTACTTTATAGAAAATTAAGTAACAAATTTTAATTTACTAAATTTACAGTTCTCATAAATATTTTTAATTTGCTAAGCATCTCTATCTTGCATTCTACAGGGTGATTACACTTTAAATACAGAAATTACAGGAATAGATTAGTTGGCAAAAAATAAATTGAGTGCTCTATAGTCTAGGCAGTATCTTTCAAAAAGTCCATATTTGGGTGAATCGTATATCCACGGAGATTTTTAGCTTTTTGGCTTTCAAATATCACTAGAAATAAAAATTTTTCTATGCACATAAAAAAAACATGGGAAAAACTTTTGGCGGCACAATATGTTAAAAACATTTGAAAAATGTCATATTTTTCATCCTATTTAATTGTGTATCTTTTCAAAAGTTGATTTTAGGTGAAAAAGGAAGACGAAAAAAATGTTTGTAATTAATTTTTTTACAAATCAAATGTATCATGATTTTTATTGTAAAAATCGAAAAAATCGCCAAAATTGGGGTTAAAAAACATTACTTTTTATTGAATTTTTTTGGTGTCTTTAAATTGGGTATAGGACCTTCATACTTGGCTCAAGAGAACTTCATGTTATGTAGAATCATCACACCAAATTTCATCAAAATCGATTAGATAGATTTTGCATAATTATTTTGCAATCCAGATTTTGAAAAAAATTTGCAAATTTCAAAATTTTGTACAGCAAAAACCAAGGCCCTTAGATACTTGAAAATTTAATCACATATAGAAGGGCTCTCAAGCTTTTAAACGCTTTTTGAAAAATTCAAATCCGTCAATTAGGAGCTCTGGCGCTTGTTTAAACATTGGTTGAATTTTTGTCTTATAAACAATTAGGATAACTTTGTGAATATTCAACCAACAGCACCTGCCGTCTTTTGCACATAAAGTTGATATAATTATCTACTTCTGTGCCAAATTTCAGCTGTTAATCTTCATAAATAACAATTATGAATTTTTGAAAAAATTCCGAATTTTCCGGTTTTCCCGCATTTTCTCCGGTTCTAATCAACCAATCGAATCGCTCGACCTCTCATTTTCTTCGAAATTTAATTTCCTACAATTTTCCATTTACGGAATTGAGATTGCTCTAGTAGTTTTGGTTTTATATGCAATAAACTAAAAAAAACGTTTTTTTTGCACTAAAATGTTAATAACAAATTAATTAATGAGTGTTGCGAGTCGAAACACATCAGAGTATATCTGTGGACTGTCTTTTAAACGATGGCATAGGTGGTATGCTGTTAGTATTTTTGTCACATAAAAAACCTATATTGACTGGACTAAAGAAAAAAATATGCTACTGGCAGTTTTTTGTTGAAATAACGTTAAATTCAGGTACTGTTACGTTAACTGAATGAAAAGTGTTTCTTAGTGTTTTTTAATAGTAGCAGTCGTTTATGAGACAATTTACTTATTTACTAACCGTAATGTGCAAATTTAGTCTCTCACATAGTTACATACTCGCATTTGTTTAAAATCCATCTGCAAAAATTGATTCTTTTGTCTGCATTATCAGTTCGTAAGCTTTACGATGATCTCGTTTTAGTATTTTAACTACCTTTGCTTATTTATTCCTGAAGATGCAGTCCTTCTTGGGCTTATGATCACAAGACGAATTATTGTGATAATAAATAGAGGAAAATTGTCCAGGGAAAATTACGTAATCTCTATAAATAGCCTGATTAGAAGATGTCAAAGTAATGTAGTAAATTTTATTCAATTCCGTCAGCGCATTATGAAGATATGGCAGAAAATATATATTTTTTTTTGTAAATTTTATCACCCTGTGTCTCGAATACCACAAGAAAAAAAGTTTGTAGAATAAACTCTACTCATTTTTTGGTAATGAATCTAGTCTTGCAGTTTCTGTATTTAAAGCGAAATCACCCTGTATATTTTCCTACAAGTTTGATTTCACCATGATATTCCATCACTTTTTCACCTTTGCATATAATGATGATATAAACCGGTGCTTTTTATAATCAAAACCATTTGTATCTATACTATTCAAATCCGCCCCGTTCTCCAACAAGAAATTAATCACATCTTCCGATATATTAAGAATTGCTAAAATATAACTGTTTTTATTTTACAAATAAGTGATTATCAAATAGTAACACCTGCTCTTAGTAAAGGAGTCCACTTCTTATTATCCTTACAGTTGACATCCAGTCCTAAATTCAAAGCAAACTTAACATTTTCCAAAGTACCCGAATCCACAGCATAGTGCAATACATTCAAACCGTTTATATCTGTAGCAGTAACATCAGCACCTTTGTCCACGAGAATAGAAGCCATTTGTAGTTTGCCATTGTAAACTGCTACCATAAGAGGAGTTCTCTTGTTGAAAAAAAGGGGTGTATTTGTGCTAGCCCCTAGGTTTATCAACAGTTGCAGTATTTGAATATCTCCCGATTCTATGGCTTGAACTAAGGGTGTCTTGTTCTCTTTATTTTCCGTTTCCAGGAGGTGAGGTCTAAAAACTACTTAGTCGGGGAATGTTAAAATGATAAATTGGTAAAAGGGAACGGAAAAAGACAACAGGTAAAAATCAAATGTTTGTAGCCCGTTGGTTACACTAACATTACAAATTAGGATTTCTATCCTCTAGTGTTGAAATTATTACACCAGTCTAGGAGTTCCGACTTTGTAGCATAGTTTTAGAATTTATTGTAAAAAATAAAAAATGATTTAAATAAAAATAACTATCAACGTTTACCGATTTTGACGTAACGAGAATGACATTGGAACTACTCGAGAGTTTTTGGGAACTACCGAAATCAATTTACCATATGAACTACCTACATCAGTTATAAATTTCTCAAAAAAATCATAGAGGACTCCACTTAACAAAATGCTAAATATTTTTATAAAATTTTCCACTTTTTAAAACTTACTTGTTATTAGCGATTTTCCTAATGAGCGGCATTTTCCCTAATTTTACTGCTCTGGACATGTGCAAAACTAAAGAATAAGGGCTTTCGTCATCTGTTGCAGTCTTAAAATACGTCCATTTTCCATCAGTTTCGACCTGAATGCGGAAAATGTAACATGTACAAGGCGCTAGACCATCAACTTTGAATTGCGTTCTTTGTCCCCTAATGTAAAAGTTAAGAAACAGGTTTTAAATTTGAATAGAAATATGTAAGATGTGTGAAAAGGTGGAAAGTAAGCAAGCACTATGTTAATGTCACACACCCTGTAGATACACAAATATATTGAGTAAAAGTTTTCAGATAAAATATTTACCAGTATACCATTTTCCATTCTTTAAACTCATTACAAATTTGTAATTTATAGTTTTTTGCACCCTCATTTGCATTNTCCTGATTTTGAAAAAAATTTGCAAATTTCAAAATTTTGCACAGCAAAAACCAAGGCCCTTAGATACTTGAAAATTTAATCACATATAGAAGGGCTCTCAAGCTTTCAAACGCTTTTTGAAAAATTCAAATCCGTCAATTAGGAGAGCTCTGGCGCTTGTTTAAACATTGGTTGAATTTTTGTCTTATAAACAATTATAATAATTTTATGAATATTCAACCAACAGTGCCAGCACTTAAAGTTGATATAATTATCTACTTCTGTGTCAAATTTCAGCTGTTAATCATAAATAACAAAGTTATGAATTTTTGAAAAAATTTTGAATTTTCCGGTTTTCCTGTATTTTCTCCGGTTCTAATCAACCAATTGAATCATTCGACCTCTCATTTTCTTCGAAATTTAATTTCCTACAATTTTTCCATTTACAAAATTGAAATTGCACTAGTAGTTTTGGTTTTATAAGCAAAAAAATGTAAAAAAAACGCCTTTTTGCACTAAAATGTTAATAACAAATTAATTAATGAGAGTTGTGAGTCAAAAACACATCAGAATATATCTATGGACTGTCTTTTAAATGATGGCATAGGTGGTATATTGTTAGTATTTTTGTCACATAAAAAAATGGGTGTTTTTTTGTTGAAATAAAGTTAAATTCAGGTACTGTTACGTTAAATGAATGAAAAGTGTTTTTTTAGTGTTTTTTAATAGTAGCAGTGATTTAGGAGATAATCTACTTATTTGCTAAGCGTAATGTGCAAATTTAGTCTCACACATACTCATATTTGTTTAAAATCCATCAGCAAAAATTGATTCTTTTGTCTGCATTATCAGTTCGTAAGCTTTACGATGATCTCATTTTAGTATTTTAACTAACTTTGCTTATTTATTCCTGAAGATGCAGTCCTTGTTGGACTTATGATCACAAAACGAATTGTGATAGTGAATAGAGGAAAATTGTAATCTCCTCAGGGAAAATCACGTCATAAGTTCCTCTATAATTAGCCTGATTATATGTCAGAAGTGTATCGATGCGGAGGGTCTTCATTTTGAACAAGTGTTGTAGGACTTGTTAACTTAATTACTTATACTCGTCCCCTATTTGCTAATGTTATTTTTTAGTTTGATAATAAAATTATTCCTACAAAAAACCGCCAATGGCGTATTCTTTTCTTAGGAAAAGTTGGCAGATGTTTTAATAGCACATCATTAGTTACAACCAGGAGGTTTTCATCAAATAAGCAGTTCCATTTATTAAAAATATTCAATAAAATGTAAAAACAAGCCCAAATATCTCCTAAACAGCTGCTACTATTATAAAACACCAAGAAACATTCATTTAACGAAACAGTACTTGAATGTAACATTATTTTTACAAAAAACTGCCAGTGGCATTTTTTTTTCTTGGGAAAATGGGGCGGCATTATGAAGGTATGTCAAAAAAAATATATATTTTTTTTGTAAATTTCAAGACCCTGTATCTCGAATACCACAAGAAAAAAGTTTATAGAATAAACTCCACTCATTTTTTGGTAATGAATCTAGTCTTGCAGTTTCTGTATTTAAAGCGAAATCACCCTGTATATTTTCCTACAAGTTTGATTTCACCATGATATTCCTTCACTTTTTCACCTTTGCATATAATGATGATATAAACCGGTGCTTTTTATAATCAAAACCATTTGTATCTATACTATTCAAATCCGCCCCGTTCTCCAACAAGAAATTAATCACATCTTCCGATATATTAAGAATCGCTAAAATATAACGGTTTTTATTTTACAAATAAGTGATTACCAAATAGTAACACCTGCTCTTAGTAAAGGAGTCCACTTCTTATTATCCTTACAGTTGACATCCAGTCCTAAATTCAAAGCAAACTTAACATTTTCCAAAGTACCTGAATCCACAGCATAGTGCAATACATTCAAACCGTTTATATCTGTAGCAGTAACATCAGCACCTTTGTCCACGAGAATAGAAGCCATTTGTAGTTTGCCATTGTAAACTGCTACCATAAGAGGAGTTCTCTTGTTGAAAAAAAGGGGTGTATTTGTGCTAGCCCCTAGGTTTATCAACAGTTGCAGTATTTGAATATCTCCCGATTCTATGGCTTGAACTAAGGGTGTCTTGTTCTCTTTATTTTCCGTTTCCAGGAGGTGAGGTCTAAAAACTACTTAGTCGGGGAATGTTAAAATGATAAATTGGTAAAAGGGAACAGAAAAAGACAACAGGTAAAAATCAAATGTTTGTAGCCCGTTGGTTACACTAACATTACAAATTAGGATTTCTATCCTCTAGTGTTGAAATTATTACACCAGTCTAGGAGTTCCGACTTTGTAGCATAGTTTTAGAATTTATTGTAAAAAATAAAAAATGATTTAAATAAAAATAACTATCAACGTTTACCGATTTTGACGTAACGAGAATGACATTGGAACTACTCGAGAGTTTTTGGGAACTACCGAAATCAATTTACCATATGAACTACCTACATCAGTTATAAATTTCTCAAAAAAATCATAGAGGACTCCACTTAACAAAATGCTAAATATTTTTATAAAATTTTCCACTTTTTAAAACTTACTTGTTATTAGCGATTTTCCTAATGAGCGGCATTTTCCCTAATTTTACTGCTCTGGACATGTGCAAAACTAAAGAATAAGGGCTTTCGTCATCTGTTGCAGTCTTAAAATACGTCCATTTTCCATCAGTTTCGACCTGAATGCGGAAAATGTAACATGTACAAGGCGCTAGACCATCAACTTTGAATTGCGTTCTTTGTCCCCTAATGTAAAAGTTAAGAAACAGGTTTTAAATTTGAATAGAAATATGTAAGATGTGTGAAAAGGTGGAAAGTAAGCAAGCACTATGTTAATGTCACACACCCTGTAGATACACAAATATATTGAGTAAAAGTTTTCAGATAAAATATTTACCAGTATACCATTTTCCATTCTTTAAACTCATTACAAATTTGTAATTTATAGTTTTTTGCACCCTCATTTGCATTTTTATTAGTGAGATGTTTCCAGTTTAATGTAACATCGTTCAAGTTTTGAATTAACACTTTTGGGCCATATTTATGATTAATAACAAAACGTTGCATTCTTTCAACAGTTTAACTAAGTATTGATCAAACATTGCGAACAAGACGTTATACAGGCTCTGATTCAAAATTCCGTATAAAGTATTTAGGGGCGCAAAATAAGCTTTTTGTTCCTATAAACATATGGGTTCACACGTCCACAAATGCTTAGTTTTCGATATACCTACATGATGATAGGTTTTTTATTTTTTTCGATTTTTTGGGAATAATTTCCAAATAGATTCGAATGTTGGCATACAAGGTACGGGAGTTTTTTAGGATGCTTAATATATGTATATATGTCATTGGTTTTGACGCTGCTTGTAGAGGGCGCCACCTATAAGACTACGCTTGAATTAAATTGGCCCTAACTTCTTTGCTACCCTATACATTGACTTTTTGTATCAGTGCGTTTATTCCCCTATCAATTTTAAGCAAAAATTGTATACTTGGTCGAAATCTCTCAGATCAACCGTTTCCGAGATATTGGCTGATGAAGAGTTAAATGCACATCATATTTTCAAATTTTAATAAGTATTTTACGGTGAAAAATTTTAAAATTTATTTTCACGATCTAATCAGTAATGCAATGATCTTGAAATTTAGCTCTTTACAGTTTTTTGATACAATTAACCGTTTTCGAGAAAATCAGTGCTGACTAAGCGGTAGTACTGTCATTATCAAAATACATAAAGAAAAAACATAGTAGGCTATATGATGATTGATGTTGTTGAAATCTAAGACTCTTAGGAACGATACAGGCGAAAAACAGAAGATTATTGCAAAAAAAACACAAAAAAATAGGTACCCAAATTTATTGAACCTTAAAAATAATTTGATAGAAAATATGGTGTACATTTAACTATTCATCAGTCAATATCTCGGATTAATTCAAGAGTACCCTTTATAGGTGGCGCCCTCTACAAGCAGCGTCGAAAGCTATGCCATATTTAAATTTATTATTCTAAAATACCCTCGTACCCCAAATTTTATGCCAACATTTAAATCTGTTTGGATTATTCTTAAAAAATCGAAAAAATAAAAAACTGTAACACTCTGTATATCGAAAACTAAGCATTGGTGGACCTACGTTTATACGAAAAAAGTCTTATCTTGATTTCAAAAAAATGCCCCTAAATTCTTTGTACTGAATTTTGAATCAACTTGTATGTAGACAATCTCGTCGCCTTATCTACCATTAATATCACACCTAGGATATTTTAAATGTCTACTGCATACTTTACATACTTGTATTATAGCACATATGTACTCGTAGATTAGTTTATGAGATATGTATATCTACACAGCCAAGCACAAAACATATAAGCCAAGGGTGTCTGTATTTGAAATTGTTGAAAAGAAATGAAGATAGGTACTTTCATAAGTTTCATTCATGCCGTTTACTTTTCTTGGAACTATGACAGAAACGTACATGCCCGTAAAATAAATACATATTTATTTTAAGGTTGTGGTTTAGATGATTCAATAGGAGAAAGGTCATTGTATCTCTATGATTAAGACCATTTAGCAATTTCTTCTGCACTCGTTTCATCTTTATACCTTGAATTTGAATATTACATGAGTCTTTTTTCTTTAAGTAAAGCCAAAAATAAAATTACGTGTTTTATGCATCCAAACATATTTAAAAATGACTGGCTGGATGTAGAAACGTCTATTTTATTTATGTAAACTCATAGAACGGTTTCCTTTCTGTTACCATTTACCGTTGCAATTTTGTAACTACGTACAGCTTTTAAAGGTAAAGAGTTTCCATATTTGTATCTCAGACTTAACTGCAACTTCCATGTATTAAAGCCTGTGCTGTCCTTCAATTGTGATGATATAGTACGGATGATTGTCCCATAAAAAAATATGCTAATGTTGAGTAGGTACTGAGAAAAAAAATATCAAAAAATCCAACTGAAAATTTAAAAGAAAGTTCTCTCAATAAGGTTTGTATATACTAAGACATATAAATGATAATTCTTCAAAATGTGTTTCATTATTTGGGACTGTTTCTAAATTTTGCTGTTGATTTCAATAGCTTATTTTGATCTCAGTGCAAGGAAATTGGTCCCTTTTGTAAGCATTATAACGGAATGCGCATGAGTCTGACTGTTTTGAATTGCTCTAGGAACAAAGCTAATAACGCAGGTTCATCAGCTTCCTTAAAAATTCTGATTGTGATCGGTTACGAATAGACATCGGAAACTTTGTGGAGACAATCTCTACAACTCTAGAAATAGGCTACATCTGTGGTCAAGTCGTGTGCCGCTCTGTGCTCAATATACACAATGCTACTGGCTGCCATAAAAACACGTGCCATACGTTCGACCACGCAAAACTTCAAACTCACTTACACACGTACAAACGACAATGAAATACTTGGCCTACGTCCCTCCTCAACAAACCGGCGCGACAGGCCGATAGGGCAGGCATTAGTAGAATGCCGCTAGATAGGTACGTACCTATGGAATAGATTGATCGATGCGAAGTTTCAGATCAGAGGCAGACATTTACATATTGTAGTACAATAAAGCGGATAGTGGTAAAATGTAAAGTAGTTGATGATTTGCCACCATTATAGTGAATATATTAAAAACCTCGACTATTTTAGATATGCGCCTGTGACCTTGATAAATGTTGAGCGGTCCTTTTCGTTTTTGAAATGGGTATTTACTGATGGCAGATATTATTATTTTGTTAACTTTAGTTGGTACTTATTATTAAGTACATAAAATATACCTTTATACCTATATATTTTATGGTAAGTTCAATGTGAAGCGTTTAGTGTAGAAAAATAGACACTTCATAAAAATAATTTAATTTTTTTGAGCACTGTTACCATTTTTTATAAATGTGCGTATGACTTGGGTCCGATGACAAAGACTTCTTTTGCGGTATTTTGCGCCCACCCACCGAACTACACGAGAGTTATTCAACCTTGGCTGTAAGTAGAAATCAGTCATGTCTTAGAAAGTTGAGGTTGATATCGAATTGTCCGCTGAACTGCATAACTGTTTGGGTGCGCGAGTAGTCATGTTCAATAGATTGAATATCCAAACAAAGACTTAAAACAAAACGCAGAAATAATGTAAAAGTGTAAGATGAATATTCCCTTATTCGTGTTTCTTCTCTCTTCACTCAGCTCAGGTGAGTTTTATTCTCTTATTCGTGAAACTGACTTTACCGTATGGTATATATGGTGCGGATTTGGTGGGACAGTGCAGCATTGACAAATTCTGGTTGCTAAAATCAGGTTGGCAAAGAGTTGGGTTGCCAATTCTTCCGCATTGGTAACTTTAAAAAAATAATTTTGAATAATATATATGTAGCAGTGAAGTATCACAAATCAATATAATAACGTTTTAACATCCAATCACTGAGGTGAACGAACCTAAATAATAGTAAATATATATAGTTTATTTCTTTCTTGTTTTTTTTCTTTCTTTCATAAATATATACAGGGTGTCCCAGAAATAAATGCCAAAATGTTTTTATATTCCTGATAGTACAAATTCCAGAAATCAAAGCAATTTATAACTTACTATTTAGATAACTCAATTTTAAAATTGTCATAGAGGCTGTGATAAACAAGTATTGCAAACCATAAAATAATTATTATGTAGTTTTTTGTATATAAAAAGTTGCGCGCTGCAGTGACATAACCAAGAAAATATCATACAGAGTATAACAAAATTGCTTGACCAAATTTTGATAGATTCGTATCTCTCAAATGTTTAATTTTAGAAATTAATTCAATGAATTTGTTTAAAATAACTAACCTATCGATATTTGTATCCTCAGTAATCAAATTTTGAAGCTAAAAATGTTTGAGTTTGTTCCTTTTATGTTAATTAATCTTATTTACTTATTTTCCATGCACTCCGCCCATTATTTTGTTCTCAAATGTCAATTCCGGATATATTGCCGAGCGTAACCATGAACTGAGATATCTTACTTTCTATATTAATGATAAAATGATATGGTGAGATTTATCATTGCAAAAATGATAAATATTTATCTCGTTTTAAGAAAGTTTGAATTGTGCCATTTACCCCGTTTTCTCTTGCGCCCGTAGCGTGACATGAAAGCTATAATTTTATTTTCAGAGATGTGGCTAGTGGATATCCTTGTAAGAATGTAAATATGCTGAGCTGAGTAAAAGTTTATTCTCTTGTTTATTATTTAGTATATTTAAAAAAATATATACCTACAGTGTTTTGAGGGAAGTTGCCATAAATTCAGGAGCTGATATATAGAACATAAAAAATTAAGATTGTTTCGTTTAGATTAGATCATAGGTCCATTGTCTTTTGATTCGTTTGTTTTTGAGATTCGGGACATCAAACATCAAAGATGATTTTTTAAAATCAAGTTGGTCAATTTTTAGGCAGCGCGCCGTCTTTGATATTTGACAGATGTACGTTCTGTATCTTATAGGTAATTTGTTTCCATGCGCTTTGGAGTAAATAATTCTTTAATTTTATTTATAGGCGGCACACTTTGATTACTCTGAATAAACTATCGAATTTAATAGTATCAGCTATCGATAATTATCGATAGTGCCATCAATAGTTTTCGCTCTAATAGTGAGTTAACTTAAATTTAATAAATAACACAGAAACACAACGAAAATAGTCAAAATACATGTCCGAATCTCTGTAAAATCAGGAAATGTACATAAAACTAATGGACAACAATGTCGATCATGTTAGATCACGTTTCTGCGTTGAAAAATAGCTGATCAGGGAAAAACGCACAAATTATAATTTGAATCGCAAATCGCTTTTTTCAAATGTGGCGCTAATTTGAAATTTTCGCTTAATAACGTCACAACGTATATTTTAATTTTATCTAATTGTAAGAGGAAGTGACGTCAAAATAAAAAAAATAAAATGTGTCTCAAATTTTTTAACTTATTTTCATTTAAATGGTGTGGTTAAAAAGTTGGAAAACATTGCGAATAACACATCTTTTTCGAGAAAAACGCAAAATTAGATAGTTAGTAGTTAGTTACAACGTTTCAAAAGCTACAAAATAATAAAAAGCTGTAACATCGACATATAATTTTATCGCAAATTTCAATATATCATTTAAAAAAAAAGATATGGCCATTAATTATAGTAGGGGAGCCCAAGAGGGGATTTTGGGAGTTACTCAAGCGCAGCAGATTAACATATGGGGGATACCTTGCACCCTGTTGAGTACCTCCACCATATCTAAGTCCTCTATATAAGGCCGCGCCTGTAGGGCAGCCAATCAGAATAGTAAAAAAAAATCGATAGTTGGAAATACTCGAGCGCGTCAGATTAAGATATGATGGGTTAATTACATGCTGAAAAGTGTGCATTTCAATAATCTGACGATTTGAGCGTGACGTAAGGCAGTCGGAAGGTCACAAAGTTGCAAAAAAAAACGTCACCTCGACATTCTCGAGCGATTTTTTTTTATTTTGAAGGAAATAATTCAAGGATAACGCGAAAAATATAATCTGCCGATTTCCACAAGCCGAAGTAACAAAAATCGTTAATAAAGTTTAGCGCGTGCAGCTGCAGGGAAATACATGTTGTTTTGAAACTCCNAAAAGACAAAAGAAACATTATCTTATTTATTGATGTTCATCAGTCCCTGAATTTAAGTCACCTTTATTCAAAACACATTGTATAAGCATTTGTTTAACTCCAAAAATACTTCTCTAATCTAGGAAATGATCTGGGTGAATCTAGGACAGCAATTAATGTAGCTAAAGTAGATACTTTAACTGCATTAATTGTTATCCATTAAAACATGCAACATTTTCAGTATTCACTCAGGACGATGATGGTCCGTACCGTGGAAAATATTTAGGAAAACTCAACTCATACCATCACCAGGTCTCAGGAGATGTGTACGCTGTAAACGACTCAACCCTTCTTTTGACTTCTTTTAGCTACGATGGAAATGGGGCTGATACGTTCTTTTGGGCCGGTGCAGCCAACAGACCTGGCCCCCAGGGATTTATCGTTCCTGATTTAAACGGAAAGTTAGTACAAATTAAAAGTGTTACTGCTGTTTGTTAACTTTTCTATTCTTTTAGAACAAATGTATTAGAACGATACTTCAACAAAGACTTCACCCTAATCCTCCCCGAAAGTAAGAAAATCACCGACATAAAGTGGTTTGCCATATACGATATATGGAGTCAGAACACCTTCGGAGATATCTACGTTCCGGAGGAATTTGAACCGCCAACCGTTCAAAAGATTTCTACTTTGACGGGCAAACATAACGGAATAACGACAGGGTCTGTGGACATATTAGACGCAAAAAGGATCAGGTTGAATCATTTTACTTATGACGGGAAAGCGAAAAAGGCTTATTTCTGGGTCGGAGTAGGAGCACAACCGGTCGTGAAGGGATACAAGGTTCCTGATGAATATGGATAGTGAGTAAAACTGCCAACCAGTTAAATCTTTCAAAATGTAACTTTAAATTTTTTGTCTTTAGTCTAGATCCATTGAGAGCATACAGAAACTTAACGATAGTATTAGAGCTACCAGGAGATCTTACGATATTTGACATCGATTGGTTTAGTGTCTTCGACCATGACGCTAAACTAAATTTAGCATCAATTATCATTCCAGAGGCTTTAAACGTACCACCATCATTAGTAAAAATCATTGTAAGTTCCAGTTATAAATGCAGAATTATAATTTTCTATAAAATATCATTTTAGCCTCATAAGAACGACTTACCGAACTGCCTTCAACTCCACAAAGACTTCCAAGTCTCATGGGAGATCTTCGGCCCGCAAATCACCATACAACTTGCCGGGCAGGTGGACGAAGATGAATACTTATCCTTCGGTATTTCCGGCTCTCAAGAACGCAGTCAAATGGTAGGGGCGGATGTAGCCGTAGCCTATATTGATGGTTATAGAGGTTTCGCCACTGACTATAATATTACAGCTCTCACGCCGGTAACTACTTAAAATAATTGTTGTAATATGTAATTTATATTTTTAATTTGCAGTGTGTCAAAGTGTTAGGTCAATATAAGGGTGTGTGCAAAGATGAAGTAGTAGGCGGCCAAGACAGCAATCAAATGAATACAGCCGTAAGAGAAAACGGAGTCAATATAATAACATACAGGCGACAGTTAATTTCACGTAAGTAAATAAAACTTTTGCTTATACAACTTACAATGTGTGCACTGTACAGTGGATTCATATATAAATATCATAGTGTGGACAAGAAATTAAAAAGGACACTTTGAAAATTATTTAAAAATATTTACATACCGTAATACCTCACCTGGTGCAATGCACGCACAGTCAAATGGCATGGACAAAAAGTTTATGACAAAAACTAGAAAGAATTTATTGAGATAATAAGTAAATAAAGTTTTATCACAGCTTTTTTATTTTAGTGAATTCAATTATTACTTTAATGTTTTGATGAACTAAAACAAATGTTCCTACTTCTTGTTTCTCTTACACTCGTAAATTGTTGGCAGCAGCAAGTAAATCATAAATAGTTCCCACTTCAGTACGATACACATAATTTTTTATATATCCCTATAAAAATATCCAGAGGGTTTAAGTCGGGAAACTGTGATGGCCATGCCACCAGTCGTCCTCATCCAATCCACACTATATTAAAATGATCTTGAAATATTTTCTTCACAATGACCATTGTGTAAGTACCACATTAATTGTCGAACATTTAAAAGCACAACTTCTAATAGTCCAGACATTTCATTTCGAAGATATGTTGAAAACCATCGATTCGTTTTTGTAATACAAATGGTCCAATTAGACAATCGTTGACGATCACTACCCAAACGTTCAGATGCGGTGGAATTAAAATATTAAACATAGCTTCATCTGTAGTTAACAGTTCGTGTATAAATTGCAGATGTTGAGTGTTTTATTCTAATAACTATTCCCAAAATCTTACTCATAACAGATAACTTCCTCGTACTGATGCTTGGATGCACAGTACATGATGGGGATAAGTTTGAGCCTCTTGTAGTACGCGCCACACAGTTGACTACTCTGAGCCTTGTCGAACCATTTGCCTGTGAATTTTCTTATACAGGGTATAGCAAAAGTATTGGAATGGCAGAATAATACGGCAGGAGAGCATTTTAAAGAAAAATGTTAAATATAAAAGTTTCAAGATTTCTCCCTGGCTATCCGATGGTGACCTTGACATTGACCTTGAAGATCATTTCAAGGTCAAATGTGATTTTTCAAATGGGACCCTATACTTTTGACTCCAGAAATGAAAAGAGTGGACAATTTTACGTTCAGATATGACCTTGAGTGACCCCTCCCTTTTGACCTTGGAGCCCCCCCCCCCCCAAGGTCAAACTAGCAAAAGTACAGGAACGGCAGAATAACTCGGCTGGAGAGCATTTTCGAGAAAAATGTTAAATACAAAAATTTTCTGATATCTCCCTGGCTATCGGATGGTGACCTTGACATTGACCTTGATGATCATTTCAAGGTCAAATGTGACTTTTCAGATGGGAAATGTGGGGGCCCCAATATCAAAATTACACAAAAAATGTGCCATCTTAAGATTAAAATAAGTGCTACATTTCAAATAAATATCTCTACAATCACCGGAGTTATCATTAAAAATCATTTTTTAAATTTTAATTTTGACGCACTATATTTTGAAAATGGGGCTCCAAAACGAAAAGTGGCATAAGAAACGTCCCATTATTTTAATTCAAAGAATATGTGATTAACTGCGTGACCTACTAATTTGTAACACCCTGTATAAACAAAGATAAAACATACTGAAGAACTTTTGCTGACAAGTTATTCGTCTTTCAGCCGATCCTGGCGATAAAGAATTTCCAGCTAGTGGCTTCCTGTACGTAGTTTGGGGAATAGGCAAGTTGGACGAGAACATGGAACCAGCGTTCCACGATTTATATTCCAAAACTGACATCAAGATCGAAATGACCCCAAAAGAACCGCAAAATAACTGCCTTTCCTTCACGAGATCCAAGCCGGAGCCACGTGAACCTTGGAAAAAGGGACAGATATTCGACAAAACGATCAGGATATTTAAGTCGTATATAGGACCTTCTGGGGCGAAAAAAGGATATCAAGCAATAACAGGTTATAATTCACTTCATTGCTGTTTAAAATTACTTTACAATTTAATTATTTGTAGGTCATGCGTCAACTGCCCTATCTTGGTACATCAACGGAATGCTTACACCAGAAATATGGCTGCGAAGAGGCTTGTCTTATGTATTTAAAGTGTACGGAGGCAACAATCCCCACAGTGCAGAGTATTACCACCCACTTATAATCACCGATGAACCACATGGAGGCTTCGACAAGCTTACCGATGAGGCTCAGTCGAAGATACGGGTTTTAGCGGGCGTGGAATATTCTAGGAGAGGCAGGCCAAGACCAACAGCGGGTAAGTAAAAAAATTGTTGAGTTACAGTTCTTGTCACCGTTTTTCTTTAAATGAAAACAATAGGATTATTTTCACAAGTTAAATCTGTAAAATAAAAACAAAAACCTTATGCGAAGGTCTTAAATTTGTAAATTTCAAAAATATTTAAAGTTTTTCTTTTTGATTTGGCAACAGCAAGTATATGGTTACTATTGGTTGCACATAAAGTTAGAAATAACCTATTTCTTCCAGCTGGCCCTCTCTGTCTTGCCCAACACCCCGAGAACAAAGACAGAAGGCTAGACGACGACTACGAGAGCTTCAAAAAGTTCAACCGTACACTGATGTACACCTGCGAGGAAGGTGAGCCGGGGGTACTAGAATTCACCCCTAACAGCACCTGGCCTGACACGGTTTATTACAACTCCTTTACACAGGCCAACATGGGCTGGAAAATTCATATCGTCGATAGTTTTAACCAAAGGATCTATTCCGGAGCGCACACTTTGAAGTTGCATAATATCGTTCTACTCGTTTCTGTATGTTTGTTTGTTAGACAATTGTTTTGATTGTTTATTTAAACGCAATGCCATGTTGTTTAATTGCAAGCAAGAAATCGAAATAAACGTGTACATTTCTATTTACTTTTGATTTTTTAGCTGATACCTTCATGAATATAATGGTAGTGTAGTAAAGGGCCATTTGTTTTTTATGAGTAAGTGTTAGTTTGTTTGCTATTAAACAATTCCTACTCAGGTTTTAATTATCGCAGAATAATTGATACGCCTGAAACAAAAGTAGTGTAAAATTCAATAAATGACGGTACTCAAATAAATTTTTTTATGTTACATTTAGTTTAATTTGAAATAACTAATAGCATGCATATTACTAACATTTAATCTGTATAAACATTTATTTAAATACTTCTATATACCAGAACGGTTGTGGGCAATAGAAAGTTTATGACCTAAACTGCTTATGAGACTTATAAGCTTAGTTTTATCAACTTCGTTGTTTTAACCCTTTTAAACTTTTATTTTAGGTTAGAAACATTTTTGTCCATAGCTGTATTATTAACAGTAGCCTCAAAACCATAGTAATGGGTTATCCATTTTCTCCTTGGGAAAGTAGAGTTTAAAAAAACACAGTGAATATTTAAATTTCGATGGAACTTTCATTTCATAATAAAGTCTGGACTATGCCATTATGCGTGAAAAACAATATCATTCAAATATCCTCCACGGAATCGTTTGCAGGACTCGATCTTTTTGAGGTAATTTTCATAGACTTTTTCACACAATTTGGGCAATAATTTGGCCATAACTTGACGTATCTCGTCCTTCAATTACTCCAAAATTGTGGGATTGTACGCAAACCATGGTCTTTCGCATAGCCCCACAAAAAGAAATCCAGAGGCGTTAAATCGTAGGATTTTGGTGGCCAAGCCACATCGCCGAATCTCGAAATTACGCGTCTCGGGAATTTCTTGCGCAATAGAGCCATAACTGGCCGCGTTGTGTAGCATGTAGCCCCATTTTGTTGCAACCACATATCGTCCAGATCAAAATCTTCAATTTCAGGTCAAAAAAAGTCGATGATCATGGCAGCATACCGCTGAGAATTGATGGTAACGGTGGCTCCTTCGTCGTTCTTGAAGAACTACGGCTCGATGAAGCCGCTGGCGCAAAATGCACACCAAAGAGTCACTTTCTGCGGGTCCAATGGTCTCTCAGCGGTCAGTCGCGGCTGCTCACTACCCGAGATTTGTCAATTTTGCTTATTAACGTAGCAGCCGAGAGTGAAAAAAATCCGGATTGGTGGCCTGTTGTTCCAGCACCCAATTGGTGTACTTACGGCGCAATCTATGGTCAGCTGGCTTGATTTCTTACGGGAGTTGGATTTTATACGGATGAAGATGCAAGTCCAAATGCAAAATGCTCCACAATGTATGACAGGCCCAAATGCTGAGCTCGACTTGGAGTTGAAAGATTCGGATCACCGTTAACACTTTCACTCACAGCAGCCATATTTTCGGTTGAACGAACAAAACGATGATGCACAGGTCTTACGATGTCTGTTACCGATCCAGTCTCTTGGAATTTTCTCACTGTATTGGTGGTTGTTTGCCGGGATGCATAATTTAATAATTGGGGTGATGCTTACCCTTGCTTGGGGGTGAAAGTGGCGGAGTCAAAAATACCAGCAAAGAATGTCCCTCTTTAATCTAAAATCGACAGGTCTGAGCGTTTTTCTACAATCTTGACGCAGTTCCTGAAAATGGCTCTGTTTCGTTTTCATTTGGTGTTCATTTGGCCAACAACATATTTTAATTATTTATGTCCTCAAACAATTTTATTATATTGATGGTAAATTTTGGTTATTACATATCAAAAAACATTTACATTTTCATTCAAATATTTTACTGCTCGCCAAGAACCAACGGGTAGGTATGAGCATATCCTTGCCAGGAAAGGATGAGGAAAGGTTGTTGGGTTACGTTAGAAAAGTTATTAAATAAAAATAATCGACAATAAAATAATTCCACATTGCTGCACTGCACTGCTAGGCAATTTGTCAACGACGGCAATTTATGGCCCAGTGCGGCTTTGTTTATGCGGCGTTTGCCCGCGCGCGCATTCTTCAACTGGTCGTATACATTTCTACCACCTGCACGTTTAGTGTGACCAGATCTGTATAGCTAAATAAATATGGGAACAAGTTTTTCAAATATTTGAATGCCGAGTTGCTGCATAGCGACCGAACCTGGTACATACTGCCAACCTCTTGGTTCTTCAATTGAGTTCGGAAAGACTATACTTAGGTATATCAGTTCATTTCAATCGGTTCATCCGTTTGAAAACAACGACAAAATAGGTTGATTTCTATTTTCGTTACAACTGAATTTTTGTCATAACAGCCATCTGCACGATGATTTTATAGAAGTGTCCACACAAAAATTGCTCTCCTGCTTTATATAAAATTTTCGGTGACGTAAAGAAAATAAAATGTGTACCATTAACATTGAATTTATTGTACTCATAACATACTCAAATGAAACAAAATAATTTTACAAGAGTGTCAGACTAAAAATCTACTCGTTAGTAACCACAATTAAAAGATTAAAAAATAAAATTCTCACTACAATTCAGTAAATACAAATGGCTAATATCTTTGGCGCAGTCTCGCTTAAAAATCTCAAATAATAAGTACGCACGTAAAATACTGATAATTTTATTTTTTAAGTTATGAACTATTCACAGAGTTGAGTACGACTCTAGCCCGACACTACCAGTAACACATTATTGTTAAAATTAATAGAAACATAGACCTAATCAGTTTTTAAATACATCTCATCGTTAACAATAAATACTAGAAAAAAAAAATACATAGAAAATATCACTTTACACGACTATTTTAAGAGCCTTAAACGTGTCAAAGCTGTGAATCCTTAAAACAGCAATAAATGACAGCAACCCGCGTAAATTTCACGGTTCGTGCAGCTTGAGGAAGTTTTCCAATGTCCTAGGTATCTGATTCTTGTAGGGGATTTTGTTTTTGCTAATGACGGTGGCGCACAAACATTTCAAGGTGATGTAATTTAAGATGTGTATTTCTGACGAGGATTGCCTGGATATCTCGAGGATGGCGTCGCGGGGAGTCTTACCTGTGGCGTTCGGTTGGTCGATGTGCGCGCCGTATTCCAGCAGGAGTTTGATCAGCTGCAAAATAAACGGTTGAAAACCGAAGCTACCCAGATGGATATTACAATGTGTCTTGTTGGAAAAGTTTATTTAGGGGTTAGGGGTGCTAATGTTTAAAAAACCATGATTTTTCGGGTTGTCATGCCATGGCCTATTTACCTGGTGTCCGCAAAATGCAGACCTACATTGCACTTCCTTAGCCTTAGCTAGGAATCTTTGACCTGCCCTTGTTCCCGGGCTAGGGATTGTGGGGAAGGACTCGCTTTCAGAACCCTTAGGTTTACCCTGATGTCTGCTCCTCAGACAATGAAAATGCTGACAGTGTAGAACGGCAAAATTTTTGGAAGCTTGGATATTTGGAAGCACTATGGAAAGTCTCAGAGGACCACCATTGTCTGAGGAATCTTTGACCTGCCCTTGTTCTCGGGCTAGGGTCTGTGGGGAAGTTCTAACTTTCAGAACCCTTAGGCTTACCCTAATGTCTGCTCCTCAGACAATGAAGATGCTGACAGTGTAGAACGGCAAAATTTTTGGAAGCTTGGATATTTGGAAGCACTATGGAAAGTCTCAGAGGACCACCATTGTCTGAGGAGCGGTTCCGTCTGTAGGAGTCTTAGAATCAACAAGAACTGAAGTTAACATCAGAGCGGGCTTAGGGGTAGGGGTAGGTCAAACGTTCCTAGCTATGTCCAAGGAAATGCAAAGTTACAGGGTTACATTGCACTTCCTATCGGTATTTTAAATTATTTATGGGTAGATTTTTGGAGCTTATAATAATATACAGAGTGTCCTAGAGCATGTAGCATCAAAAGGATTGTAAATTTTGGAAGCACGACAAATATTTTTAAAATCATTATTTCTTAAACAAAAAACATATTTTTTTTTTTTCAATAAAACGGATAAAATTGATCATTACTTTTTATACAGGGTGCAGCAATATTCTACTGATAGGTGTTCCTTTGATTAAAAACAAGAAACAAATTTCATTTTGTAAATATGTGTCTGCAAATGCTTTGTTCTTGAGATACAGAGTGATCGTTTTTTACAGTTACAATTTTACTCAAAGCTACCCAACAAGTCACACACAAACGTGACTATCTTTAGTCAAAATTTTGACAAATGTAACATTGACAATTTTTTTGTTAAGTTGTGAATCGTTTTGTATATGAAACTACTCACCCGATCTGAATAATTATATGCCAAAGTTGCCAGCAGCAACGGCGACCAACCGAGTTCGTTTCTTGCATTGACAGGAGCGCCGCATTCTAGCAGACACCTGACGACGTTCTCGTCAGGGAAAATCATCTAAAATATGCCGCGATCAGTAATTAAAGTCACCAGCGTTTCATTTTTGGACTTACGATTGGTTCTTCGTCCATAAAATAGCTGGACCTGATGGTGTTCAGCTTCGAGACACACAGGTGCAATATGCTGTCCTCTTGCGCTGCACACCTCACGTTTTTTCTGACTAAGTCCGTTATTAATTGCTTTACGATCGTTTTGTCTTCTTCAGTCGTGGACGTCGCCAACATTAGGTATATGAGGTGTGTGACGCATTTCAATATTTTGTCGAAGAAGTCTGCTTGACGCTTGTACACCGGCCTAATTTTCAGTAGTTGCCGCATCTCTGAAATATACAAGAACATTCTAGTATAAGGTGGATGAAAACCGATGCGTTTGGGGAGATTCATAAAAACAATTGAACGAACGTCAGATTGAAAACGCTTGGCCTAAACTAAATTTTTGAGGAAAAAACTGATTTCAAAATGATATAGGAACTCATTAGAAACATTTGCCTTTCATTGGTAAAGTTCTGATATCCGAACGTAAAAATTTCCATTTTTTCCATTTCCGGGGTCAAAAATATACAGGGTTCCATTTAAAATTTTTAGGTTGACCTCTAAATGACCTTGAAGGTCATAATCAAGGTCACATTGGACGTAAAATTTTCCGCTCTTACCATTTCTGGGGTCAAAAGTATACGGTTCCATTTAAAATTTTCAACGTGACCTCTAAATGGCCTTCAAGGTCATGGTCAAGGGCACCGTTGGATTGCTCATTCAAAACCCTGCAATTTTTGTCCTAATCATTATTTTGTTTGAGCAGTATTTTCTGAGATAGAGGGGGGGGGTTCCACACTTTTTGAAAAACCTGTATATTTTAAACAGCGGTTACAGTTTCTCTTGTAGAACATGTAATTAAGTTTTTTTTATTTGCGAAAAAATTAGGAATAATAGTCAAATGAAATCAAATATGAATCATTTTTAAAAAAAAAACTTGTTGAAAACTACTGACTTCACTATTGGGATTTAAGTATAAAATAATTTGTGGTCAATTGATTTTCAAGATAAGTGTTGTGGTTTGTGGTAAACATGTAATTCTTTAATTCTTTGGTGCACATGCATAAATGACTATCTTCCATGTGCACACAGCGACAGCATTTTTAATTACAAGTCTAGCATTATACAATTTGGAAAAAAATTTGAAATAAATTCATTCCTAGGCACATATTTTTTTCTTCAATTGTTTGTCTATGATGATATTACCACACAAATGCATTTTATTTTTCCCTATTTCAACGCTTTGTTTACTTACTTTTACTTTAAATAAGAAAACGATATCCTTGTTTCTCCGCCACTGGTTTTTCAATTTGGACTGTGTGCATAGAGAACTAGGAGAAATATTCGAAAAAGATTTGGAAAAATTTGTCCGGGTATTTAAAAAAGTTGTTTTATTTTTGTTAATTTCAACGCCCTGTATCTCATAAACAGTGGCTTTCTGCGCCTAAATTCATAGAGCAAAGTAATGTTAATTTTTGTTGTTTACTACTTTTCCGAAGTTTGTCTATTACAATCTGGACCACCCTGTATACTATATACAGTGAAAATTGGTTATAACGACATGGCTTTGTATGACATATTGAATATAACGACGGAATTTGGAAGTCACGATTTAACCCTATAGAAATACCATATTAAAAATATAATTTACTACAACACCGTCTACAAAAAAATGTTTAAAATTGGAAATAGATAGTGAATTATGAAAGTAAAAGAATTTTACAATTTTTGTTATTTAATTATAAGTAAAAAAATCAGTGACAGAAAGAAAATTAAATTTGAAGAAATAAAAGAAATTGTTGAAGACAAGAATTTAGATAAAGTATATTTCAAAGGTGAGAAGGCCATAGAAGAAATCATAATATTCATAAGGAGACAAAATTGGGTGACGTAAGTAAATACCATTTGTTTCGAAAATGATACGGGGGGTAGGGTAAACCATACAATTATTGGACAGTGATAGTTATTGGACATGAACACTTCGAAGGTGCCTATTTAGTGTTTCACTTAGTTTTATTTTAAGTAAACATTGACTGTAGCACCATCTATTATTATTCTTTGAAAATAATTGTAGTCACGGTGAACATTTCACAAGATGTCTCTGTAAATTACAGAAATTTGCAGTGATGGTCTGTCATGGCAGATTTCTTAAGAATTCGTTAAGACACGAATTTTACATCGTGCAATATTTTTCGAAGCTGTAGTGATTTAATCGAAATTTGAGTTATTAAATGTTTAACGGTAGGTTTATTTTACTGAAACGTGTATTTTTTATAAAAAACAGTCAATTATTTATAATAATTAGTCTATGTCCAATAACTATATCAATGGTGTTCTGAATTTTAGTTATTGGACAAGTGTCCAATAACTGTAATTTTGGCTTGGTGTGATTTATTTATCCTTTTTTAACACATACCTATGTTACTCTAATAAAGCTCTCTTTTTATCTCATTCATTTGACCTGTTTATACAGTTATTGGACAGGAGTGTCCAACGATTATCTTCTCCTGTCCAATTACTGTATAACCTAGAGGGGTATTTTCTAGCATGCCTCAGAAAAGGAACTACAATCTTGATTTAGTGGAAAAGGCTGTAAGTAGAGTTAATCAGGCCAAGGATCTTACAGATCTGTATCACAAAAATATGGAATACCAAAATCAACAATAGAATTCAGGTTAAAAAATCGTGGTCATCGGGACTCATCTGGACCTCCTACAGTTTTATCAGAAAAGGAGGAGGAAATTCTGTCCGGTTAATAACCACCATATTCACATTCCAGAAGAAGATGACGACTTATATCTATGTCACATATGCTGCAAAACAGAAAATGATGAAATTTTAGAGAATGAAGACAGCGACATTGAAAATGAACAAGGTGAATCTGACGAAGAAAAAATAGAAAATGAGGAAGAAGAGAAAGAAGAAATAGATAGGCTTTATGAGTTGTTTAAACAAACACGCAAGGAACATTTTTATTAAGCGGTCAGACACCTATTAAAGTGTCTTTTTTATAGAATTTCTGTTACCTAATGTGTCCAATAACTAATATTAAACCGTCCAATAACTAACAAATAGGTCCAATAACTGTATTTTTTGCATTAAAGTTATAAATACATTTCTACAAAACACATGTTAAAGTTTTATTATAATTAGTAACTATTATCTTAATGTACACGAATTAGGCTATGGCTGGATGTATTTATTTTCATTTGTTTCATTGCAACGTTCATATGTGATTTAGAGTATTCAGTATTTTTCTTAAGTGTCCAATAATTATGCAGTTTACCCTAAATGAAAATTTATTTTCCTACTTTAGGTACAATATGAAAATCAAAATATTTCCTAAACGGGTTGAGATATTGAGATGCGATTTTGACCAGTTTTATTTTAACTAAATGTTGGTTATAATGACTAAGAAAAAAGTATATCGTTCCACTTTCCAAGAAAAATTAAGAAATAGGTTTCAACATATCACCATTTTGTACCTTTATTAACCAAAATGATGCAAAACTACGAGAACTTATATCTGTTGCAAATAAAATATATGGGGTTGAACAAGTATGGGGTAATAAAGTGTTCCTATATCATTTTCCGCAAAAACAGACAAGATGCCACTTTTTTTGTAATAAAATAAAATTTTCAGACATTTCTTTTTAAATTGATATTCAACTACTTCTTGACTGCCTATTTTGATTCCACAGGACTTTTTATCAACCCTTGTACAATTGTTTAAAACTTACCCACAATATCTTCTGTTATCAGTCTAAAGGTAGATACCACGTCATGAAATCGTTGTTTTGTATTTTCCTCTTTATTTAACGTTGACGTTACGTTATAGTCAATCATAAGTCGAACGAGAGCTTGTGCAGTAAAACAGGTATCAGTGTAAAGGATAGAATCTTTTTCCACTCTAATTTCCAGAGCTCGTTTCCATAAATCTATGCACTGTTGATACCGTATCACATCTGCATAAGACGCGCCCCTGTACATAAGCCTAAAAAAATTACAATTTCACATTTCACCTTGTGGTTCTGGTTCCATATCCTACCTGAATATAGTGTCTTTGTGGTGTGGCCCTAATATCCGTTCCGCCATAATAAGGCTTTGCGTTCTAGCTAAGTCTAAGTCTGTGGCGAGATTCTCTAGTTCCTCCAAAGTCTCAAATTCTTTCTGATATCTATAACCCTCCCGCAGCGGCATAAATGGTTGTTTTGGCAATAACCCTGCACATGACTACAATCAGTAACCTCATCCTCCATCGACTGTAATATAGTTTACGCAAATAAAAAGTTTAAAGGTTGTGGCGCTAACCTCGGGATATCTCAAACCGTGAAATAACGTTTGGCGAATTAGATTTATTACTTCATGTGATTGTATGTTTAAAAATAACAATTTTTTTTAATGTAAGAAATATTGTGGGGAACAACTACTATGTTAGCTACATGCAGTAAATAGCTAAGACCATTCATCAGCAGCATCGCCAAACATAGACCAGATTCAAACTTATTAGTTCTTGTCAGTATGTCACAGTCGATGAACAATTTAGCTATTTGGGTGCCTATCTACAGTATCTACCTACATGTTTTGTGTTTGCGTGTGTGTGTGTGGGTAAGATATAATCTACAAGGTATATGCCATAATTGAAATGTCATTACTGGATGAGGTATATGCTATAAAAGCATGACTACTTTGCAGGTTAGATCTCACCCGTAAGAAGTTCATACCTATACGACAGTCCTAAAAGTGTATTATACAACCATTTTGGGTGAATCAAGCTTTAACTATTTTTTGAATTTTCTTAATAAATCATGTACCATTTCCTGTGTACAGGGCCATACTGATTTGTTTTAAAATTTATATTTGTTTACTATTTTTGCATAAGTTAACGTTGCTTTAGTAATTTTTTGTAATAAAGCTTCGCAGATAAGGAGAAAAAGTAACCCTTTTTCCACTCAACTTGTATACCATTGGGCAATCGTGGTTAAGGACTTAATTTTTTTTTGTGTGTAAAAATGCATAGCAGATCGAAGTCTAAAAAATCACGTTAGAACAATAAGATATAAAAAGTATTGATCGTATGGGAAACAATCATTAAATTTTAATTAATTTAATTTATTTTAATTTCACATAAGTCATCTCAATCATCTCCGAAATTCTAAAAAAATGCGAAACAGTAATGAGGTGACTTTTGAAACATCATTATTAATTTTATAAAATTCACCTCAAGACGAACGGCACTGTTACATCTTCTCTAACTATCCCTTTAATAACACAAGTTTTTCTCATTCGTACTTTTTGTCACTGAAAAAATCATACAACTTAATTTTTTAAGTGTTCTTCGGCCGTTTCACGAATTATTATCGTTAATTTTAGCTAATGATCAAATTACTTTTATAAAAGTAAAACATGGTATGGACTATTTGTTATATTTTTATCCATACATGGTACGGCTAAGGTTGACCGATTTTAAAAATGTGGCGTTATTAAAAGATTAATGGTAGTAGGGTCTTTCCATGTCAAATCGACCAATGGTTGGAATCAACCCCTTACAATTTGGGCGAAATTTGGTCAAAAGTTTTCCTTTATCATAAAGCAAAGATCTGCCAAAGGAAAAAATTTTCAAAAATTTGTTTCCAAAGTTATTCAAAATTCAAAATTTTACTATTTTTTCAATTTTTCAAGTTTATTTTTTAAATATCTCAAATTATTATAGTTACAGAAATGAGCTTGTGTTTGTTTTAAAGAGGATACTTGGGGCTATGAAAAAAAATATATATTCCGAAAAATAATTTTGAAAAATAAAATATTTGCAGAATTTTGAATTTTTAAAAATCGTCAAAATCGACTATCGACATTAAAATTTTGGCTCAATTTTTTTTATAAAATATCTTCAAATGATATTAAAAGGTCCTGAAATTTTCAGTTGCGTTTTTTTCAAAAAAATAAAAAAACTTTTTAATCGCTAAATCAAGTAAAGTTAAGAAAACAAAAACAAACACAAGCTCAATTTTGTAACTACAATAGTTTTCGAGATATTTCAAAAATAAACTTGAAAAATTGGAAAAATAGTGAAACTTTGAATTTTGAATACTTAACGGAATTTTTTTTTTTTAATTTTATTAATTATTAGTTAGTATTATTAAGTACTTATATATTATTATTAAGGGGTATTAGGTATTATTATTAAGTACATATTTATACAAACTTTAAAGGGTGAATCTTTGACTAATTTTAAGATAAAAAGTTCATATTGGGAAACTGAAAGTATTGATGATGTGAAACTCAAATACTTACTTTTTTTTTTGTTTAATGTTAGAAGACGCGACATACAGTGTTGTACCTGGATTTAAATAACCATAACTTTTTTGTGTCACACTGTATGTCATTTTTGACTAAATATAACCCGGAATCTGGAATTTAGGGAGGGTAGCTTAAAAGCTACATCACTTAGGCCCCATTGGGCCCCTCGTACTGCCTCCATAAACATACCTATTCTTCATTCAATTTTACGTACAAAAGAAAAAAAATGTGGCGTTATTAAAAGATTAATGGTAGTAGGGTCTTTCCATGTCAAATCGACCAATGGTTGTAATCGACCCCTTTCAATTTGGACAAAATTTGGTCAAAAGTTTTCCTACATCATAAAGTAAAGATCTGCAGAAGGAAAAAAATTTCAAAAATTTTTTTCCAGTTATTCTAAATTAAAAATTTCACTATTTTTCCAAATTTTCAAGTTTATTTTTTAAATATCTCGAAAACTATTATAGTTACAGAAATGAGCTTGTGTTTGTTTTAAAGAGGATACTTGGGGCTATGAAAAAATATATATATTCCGAAAAATTAATTTTGAAAAATAAAATATTTCCAGAATTTTGAATTTTTAAAAATAGTCAAAATCGACTATCGACATTAAAATTTTGGCTCATTTTTTTTTATAAAATATCTTAAATTTTTTTTTAATCGCTAAAACAAGTAAAGTTAAGAAAACAAAAACAAACACAAGCTCATTTCTGTAACTACAATAGTTTTCGAGATATTTCAAAAATAAACTTGAAAAATTGGAAACAGTGAAATTTTGAATTTTGAATAACATTGGAAACAAATTTTTAAAATTTTTTTCCTTTGGCAGATCTTTGCTTTATGATAAAGGAAAGCTTTTGACCAAATTTCGTCCAAATTGAAAGGGGTCGATTCCAACCAAAGGTCGATTTGACATGGAATGTCCCATTATTTAATTTATACTATATTTGTTTCAATCACATTTTTTAGAATTACTTTATTATTTAATATAAAATCAACCAATTTAGCTTTTCTTGATATTTTCATTTCTAATAGTAAAATTTCAATAAGAAATACAGTGTTTATTAAGTACATATTTATACAAACTTTAAAGGGTGAATCTTTGACTAATTTTAAGATAAAAAGTTCATATTGGGAAACTGAAAGTATTGATGATGTGAAACTCAAATACTTACTTAGTTTTTTTTTTAATATTAGAAGACGTGACGTACAGTGTTGTACCTGGATTTAAATAACCATAACTTTTTTGTGTCGCACTGTATGTCATTTTTGACTAAACATAACCCGGAATCTGGAATTTAGGGAGGGTAGCTTAAAAGCTACATCACTTAGGCCCCATTGGGCCCCTCGTACTGCCTCCATAAACATACCTATTCTTCATTCAATTTTACGTACAAAAGATACTCTCAGTATGTGTCATTGAAAGCAGCAGTTTTTGTAAAAAAAACGGGTTTAGTGTTAAACCTGAGTTAGAATTTTGTAAGTTGAATCATTAAGAGTTTTTGAAAAATAAGCGAAAAAGAGTCATGTGCTAAGCTACACTATCGCTTTACAAATTACAATCACCAAATTAGTGAAAATCAGAAAAAAATTGAAATTTGTAAAAAGCGTGCTGCATCTTTCCTCTTGGCGCCCTCTAACATTAAACAAAAAACTAAGTAAATATATGAGTTTCTCATCAATAGTCCCAGTTTCCCGAATTTCGTCAAATTGTCTTGTTATTGAACAAAAATATAATCAAAATACCAAACAAAAATTTTTTTTGGATGCTCTGTATCTCAAGAACCAAGCCGTTGCTGATCCATGTTCATATGAACTTTTAATCTTAAAATTAGTCAAAGTCAAAGTTTGTACAAGTACTTAATAAATATCCTGTATATTCACATATTTTTATTTAGTTAAAATGCGTACCAGCTGCTTTAATAAAGCCACAGATTATTGGTATCTAAATAAGATTGAAATGAAACTAAATTTGGAAAAAAATCTGTTTTTTTTCAAATGACATGAAAATTGTCTAGATTTAAATAAAGAAATGTTAAAAAAACTTTTATCCTTGAGCAAATATCTTCATTTTCTTTGAAAACAAAACTGCACCTTCGCAACTTAATTTTTTTTATCATAAAGATAAATAATTTTTTAAGATTTTTTTTAGCTTTGTAATTCTGTTTTGTTTTTATTGAATGTTTAATTTGAACTTCAGTAATTAATTTTAAATATAAATATGAGTTATCTGTAATTTAAAAATTAATTCACAATATAAAAATGAAATAAAGCGTTTTCGTTTTAAGAAACTTGTAATGGAACACTTTTTTAGTTAAATCATCTTATTTCTATACCGAGACACTTAGATCGAGGTAACATTAAGAATACAAATACGATTTTTATCGAATGAAATGGTACAAATGCGGAATTTCTATTTTCAAGATTCAAACTAATATTCTTTTTTTTTTCTGTACATATGTTGAGAAAAACAAGTTGTTTTCTGCCTTTAAGTCTTTCCTGCCATTAAAAAAAAAAATTAAAGTTGCTCAGTCTCCTATGATGAAATTAAATTTATCTTCTAACAAAGAGTTTAAAATATCGTTTGCGCAAGTGTTGAAAAATATAGAGTAGATACTAAAGAACATTTTCAAGAAAATTGTAAATATTCAACACAACCAGAAAATTTAACATGTTTGAATAAAGAAAATTTTCATAATTTTCAAAAAAATTCAAGAATTGAGCACTAATTGCGGTTAAAGTTTGATTCACCAAAACTGAAACACCCTGTACAACTATTATTCAAAGTATTTCCACTATTACCCTTTTACTAATAATTCCCAACAAAAATAATAATTTCAATGAATAAAACAATGACTTACCATGAGTTTGCCTCATTGCCAATGCCTCTTTCCAGTGAAACTTGGCTACAGCCAAGTCATTGTGTTCGTCCAAGTAAGTTGCCCCCATCAGTTCATGGGCATTCGCCAGTTGTTCGGGAGAGTAACAAATATTTTTTATCAGATAATCAAATATTCGAGTGGCTCCTTTCAAACAAGCCATTTGTAAAGCATCGTCGCCGTGCCTAGACTTCGCATTATAATCCGCCCCATTTCTCAACAGCAATTTTGTGGTTTCTAATCTAAAATTAGCAATAAGACAATTCAGTTTTATTAATTCTATGGAAATATTTACCTGTGTTCTTGAATGGCATAATGTAGAGCAGTTTTATTTTGTATATCTCTGGCGTTTACATCAGCCCCGTTTAGTAATAAGAATTCACACAACGAAGCACTTTGTACGGAGTTTATTAAGCATGTACCACCATTATAATTTGGTCTGTTGATGTCAGCTCCATGTTCGACTAAATACTTAACGATTTCAAAGTGTGTCATAAAACAAGCAGATCGTACAGGTGTGGAACCTGTGTCTGATACTGCGTTGATATCCGCACCGTGTTTGAGCAGAATTTCAACAACTGAGAGCTTTCCTGAGACAGCAGCACACCACAGTGGGGTGACAACATGTGTAGATCTAAAAGTAATTAGTATTATATTACGGCCTACCTTGAATTTTAGGTTAATTCCTTTACCTGTCTTCTTGAACCTCATATAGACCTTTCTGTTCAATATCAGCACGACATACTGATATTAAATAATCTACGATTTCCGTTTGCCCCTTTTTACATGCAATGAACAGGGGAGTACAACCCACTTTAATGCGATTTACAATATCCCTTCTAGTTTCCACCGGGTATTTTTCCAGTTTATTTCGAAGAGTATACGGTAACCTAGCACCAGGTACAGCATGTTTACATTCTTCTATCAAATCGTGAAATATACAATCTTTTTCATTTATAGGATCGATCTTTTTCCACATATTCAGAGAGCGTAGGAAAGCTATTTTTAAATAATTGTTTTTTATTATGACAGAAAAGAGAATCAACCATGACACACTTTCTACCAACTTCCTAATTTTCATAGATTTTCCCTAGCGTATCTCACAATTATGACGTTTACTTGCTTAAGTAAACAAAATATTTTAGCTTTTTAAATACTACAAAACACAACACGATATTATCTAGAAAAAAATGTAGGAGCAGCACATATTTTTTTCACTTTCTATGTACAAGGCTCACAGTACTGTACTGTACGTTTGGTTGCATAATACTTTAATGTAAATTTGGTTGCATAACCAATAGGTAATGGGGGAAAGTCCTATTACCATAAAATATATGTTTATTTTAAGTTAATATTCTAAATTAAAATCATATTGCCATAAATATTAAATAACTTTTAACTTGAACCTATTTCAAGACATAAATTATATTTAAAATAAATTTAAATGCATAATAAGTTTATTATTGCTATATATGCAATATAATATTCAGATATAGTTATAATTGGTTGCCTACCTAAATAGTTTTCTCGTTTTCTCGTTCAGGTATAAATGATAGTCTACAAACAAGATAATTTATTGAAATTAATTCATACAACTACCTTTTACATCCTGTCAATTCTGTCGGACGATAACCGTTTGAGATAATAAATAATCCAGCAAACTATTTTCCGACAGCACTAGAATATATCGGCGACATTTACTGCTTACACAAAATTAATAACATTGAAATTTATTGTCAATTCAATCATATATATTCGCTCGTATAATTTGAAATAGTTATTTGCTTTGTACACACATATATCTAGGAAAAGCTAACCGTTAGCTAGTTAATCCAAGTTTTGAACTTGTAATAAATGTTTGTAATTTGCTGTTATAAATGGCCAGAAATATTTTTCAAAAATTTCTTTTCGATTTAAATTTAAAAATTATGATCTGTTTGGTGTATGTTTGCGTATCGAATTTTCTTATTTACATCTCACTAATTGGTGTGACCATTTTAAACACGCTCAAGTGGGTACTTGATATGTTTGCGTATAGATTTTTTTATTTACATATTAATGAATGAGAGAGGTTCTTGATCCGTTTCGGTCCAGCTTTTATTTATTCATGTATTCAGTTTCCGGCAAATTTGAGCTTTTATGTGATGTGAAGTGTGAGAAATAATACGCGACGTAAATCAAATTTGTTTGAAATAATTAGAATTGAATATTCTTACTTATGTATTAAAAAGATATAGATTTGTTTCTCTGAATTCGTTTCCTTTTAATATTCATGTGGTTTTCAACTGTCAAATTAAAATTAGCTAGGAAAAAATATGGAAAGTACTATACAGGGTGTTCCACTTAAAACAGATTCTTCAGTAGCTCTGATAATATCCATAATTCTAAATATGTCTCGAATAAAAGTTACGTCACATCAATTTCTCCTTATTTTAAAAATATTTTCGATTTATTTAACTTAATTTTTTTAAATGCGATAGTAGGCTATTGATTATATCCAAAAAACAGGGTTAAAACGTTCAAGCAATTTTTTTTGCATGAATCGTTGAAAGGGTCATTTTAGATGAAAAAATCGCGGAGTGCTATTAAATTAGAGGGTGGAAATTGGAGATAGTGGTGAAAATGCACCCCTTTTAGTTTTTTAATTTGAAAAAAAGCAAAAACTCGATTTTCTGATTTTTTATTTACTTTTCTGCCTCTAGTTTTTTTTTGAGTAAAGATAGGAATAGGCATTGCTTCATAGAAAAAAAGTAGATACAATTTGCTTCAAACCAAGAGGTTGTAAAGTATTTTTGGATGAAAATTGACTGACATATGGCCACTCAAATTTAGGTAATTTTCGATTTTCGTCGCGTTTACCCTTTCTTTAATTCTTTTCTCATTTTTTGCAAAAAGGAAGGAAATAAGACATTCAAGGATTTTCATCACATGACTTGTTCGTAGGGTCATTAAAAATGAAAAAACCGCGGGGTGCTATTAAATTAGAGAGTTGAAATTGAAAATAGGGGTGAAAAAGCACTTTGCAGTTTTTTAAATATAGCATGAAAACGAAGCAAAATGTCGGTATAGTTCATAGGAAAAATTTCGTAGAGAATTGAATTTATCATCGAAATGGCTTATTTAAAAAATGTAAAAGGCAAATTTTATGCAAAAAATCTTTAATAAACAATTTTAAATAAAGCAAAAAATAAGATTTTTTTATTTTTTTACTTTTTTAATAAAACTATTTAGTACAGACTTGAGAATTTAAGTACAATAAAGTTTATTAATAATGTATATACAGTGTGTCCACGGATGGAGTTGACAAGAGGAGAAACTCTTTTGTTTTTGACTTTATCGAAAAATGTCACTCTTTATAAAAGGTTCTGTCCCTCGAAAAAATGAGACTGTCATACAAACATCTTAGATTAGATATACAGGGTGCTCATAAAATAGGAAACCACGAAAATACTCAAGAGAGAAGTACCATTATTTATTATTTTACACAACATTTTTATAAAACAAATCTGTTTATGACCTCAAATGATGTTCTAATACAAATTTTAAAATAAGATGCTTAGAAAAAATTTGTATTTTTACTTTTTTTTGTTTCAACTTTAAGAGGCTGTAACTCGTTAGGGGTGCATTTTGGTAAATTAGGTTCAAACAATCCGTTTTAACCTCTAGCTTCCATCGTATAAGTTCGGTTACATATTTTAGAACCACCCTGTATAGAGCAAAAAAGGTATTTAGACCGCTTTGAAATATTCCGTCCGTTTGAAACGAACCAAATAGCTGGGTCTAGTCGCTGTTGTTCATTTACCTGGGCAGTGGGCACCATGGGAGTGGTTATGGTTTTAAAAATGCCTAAATATTTCTGCCTGAAACTAGCAATTACCGAAAGCCAACCCGTGTTTAAGATAGATTGCGTGTACCACGGGCGCCAAATAAGCGTATGCTCCCATAGGTATACCTGAACTGTGCCGGAAGCCATGATGGCCAGCATTCCCCTCTAATATGTTTTAAATTGTTCTGCCCTTGGAAGGAAAGGATTGTGTACCCGCTAGTTATTGATGCATAACTTAACTCTTGAGAAAAATCGGCTTTGCTCCACGCAGGTCTTCTCGGGAGATTCACATGGATCGGACGAAATTTTGAGGAATTAACTTCGAAGTAGTTGATTATTCCGCATGCAAAGATCTTGGTAAATTATCACAGACGCCGAATATATGAATCTTAAGCATCGGTTCGGTTGTAGTCGGCGATCCACATAAAACGACAAAAACCAAACAATTCATGCAATCTTACAGATATATAGAGTGAAATTAAATGGAGGAACACAACGGGCCCAATTAATACACATTTTTTAAATCATATTCAGAAAGTAGACATTGGAGTTAGTTAATGCGCAAAAAATTAGAATTTGTTTTTAACAATTTCACTCTCAAAAAATTGATAAAATGGAGCGCGGGAAAATGTACGGAAGCCATGTTGTGACGTCACACCACTCGTTAGCGGCTAGCCCACAGGCTTGGTTGGGTCTCACCTACATCATATAGTCAATTTTCTCACAAAAAGTGTTTATTGTTTGAAACTTTATATCGGTAGGTTTCTGATTGCATGACCTTTTTTTTTAGAATCAAATGAAACAGTGTTTAGGTTTTGAAGTGCGTTTTTTTAGAGGCCTCCATAGAGCTTGCAGCTCTCCCAATCAATAGAGGTTTTGTTTGTGACAAAAATACTAGTAGCAAACGCACTGTGCCATCATATAAAAGGGAGTCTGCTTATACGTTTCCTACTACTATTTACCATTAATTTTTTAAAAACATTTTTATGCAACAAAATCGCATTTTTTCAGTTTTTTGCTTATAAAGCCTAAACTAACGAAATAATATGAACGCTATAAAGAGACAATTTGTAGAGAATCGAAATACGAATAAAATATGAGAGGTCGATAGATCCTATCGGATAATTAGAAACGAAGAAAACCCGGAAAAATCAGAAAATTTTGCGTTTTTTTAAAAATTCATACTCTGCCATTTTTTAAGTTGTAGAGATGACCCTGTGCTCAAAAGTAGTGAATTATATGTACTTTAAGTGTGCACAAAGCAGGCACTGTCGGACCATTAGTTTTGGCACAACTGCAATTTTTGGTGCACTATTTTGCAAAGTTTCTGGATGCGTTGGAGGAGGTCCGATTTTAATTTTTCAGCCGTATTTTAAAAGTAGAAGTATAATACTACAAAGCGGCGTATATTCTAATTTTCCGATAAAATGATGCGAAATATGTGAAAAAATGTGATGTGGAACCTGTGGACATTCCTTGTTTTGTTCCTGCGAAATCTTGACATCAAACGTGAATTTGAAAGTTTTCTTACAAAATGTATGTACTTTTCAGTTCCAAAGAATACATATTTAGGTGTCCTTGTTAAGGAAATTTTATTATATTTTGTATATATCATTACTTACAATAATATTAAATTATACTATAACTAACAATATTCAAAATCCCTCCCCCACCTATACCGGGTGATTCAGTTTGATATTCACGGCCTCGTATCCCTTTTATTTTAACAAATAGCTATAACAAACCCAATATATTTTTAAATTGGCGCTCAAACTCTATCAAATGACATTATTAGATCGTCTCCATGGTAACACATGTCAAAATTGCTATAGTCAGCTGGTTTTGTTCAAATGGCATACTATATATTTTTTTTATCAATTCTGGAAGATATTTTTTTCTGCATTCATCTATGTAAGGAAATCTATAGTTTCATTAGAAATATTGCTAGAAAAACGGCAAAAAAGATGAACCTTATTTTCAGTAGCTTTATTCTGAAAAACGATAGGCAGCTGCGAAAACAACTGAATTATGACGTTTCTAAATAACGGTTTGTCAAAATAATTGACATTTTGTACCTACCCATTCTATCTACAAAGAATTATAATATGAATACCTATAGTAACAAAGAAAAACTAGATATGATTTTAATTTATGGAAAGTGCCGAAAGAACGCTAAAGCTGCCAGGTATTTATAGTATTTTCCCAGAGAGACAACTTCCATCAGCTAAAATTTTGGAAAGTTAGCCAGGAATTTGGCGGCAGATGGAAGTTTTCAAAAGAAAAGAAGAGTTTGTAAACCCAGAAGGGCAAGAGATGAACATTCGATTAAGATGTTAAATGGTCTGCTAGATCTCCGGATATCACTCCTATAGATTTCTTTCTTTGGCCTTACATAAAAGAAAAAGTTTACTCTTCGCCTTTAAATGATATTGACGACGTTACAAACAGAATAAGAGTAGAATGTCGGAGATTAAATGAAGAAATACTAGAATGTGTTTGTAGGGAGGGAGTGATAAACATAGCTATTCTGCGTTTGGAAGCAAATGGAGGTCATTTTGAACATTTGAAATAAGTATTGATTTAAATTGTTATATTATTATCGTATTAAAAATAAAATATGTTACTTTAAAAAACATAGTAGGTAACTTGTTTCCGCAGCTGGCTATTTTTTAGAATAAAGCTACGAAGCTAAAGCTTCATCTTTTTTGCTGTTTTTCTAGCAATATTTCTAATAAAACTATAGACTTCCTTACATAGCTGAACGCAGAAAAAATATATCTTTCAGAATTGAAAAAAAATATATAGTATGATATTTGAACAAAAACAGTCGACTATAGCAATTTTGACATACGTTACCATGGAGACGATTTAATAATGTCATTTGATAGAGTTTGAGCGGCGATTTAAAAATAGACTGCTTTGAAATTGTTAGAGCTATTTGTTGTGCTAGTATTTTTGTTACATAATCACTTATTTAATGCTCTATTGATTGGTCTATAGAGCTCTGGGGCCATCCCTAGCAAAAATTGTACTAATCGGACAATATAGTGTCAAACTGTCAAACCCAATTAGAAAAGAAAACGTCATTACAAATTTTAATACCGAAAAAAGATTGATTTTTCGAAACGTTCAGGCACACAAAAAAAAATGTTTCCATGTAGGTACGACGCCCCCCTGTATTTTTACCAGTTGAAGACGATGGAGCCTTCAGAAATGCTCCATCACGTCAAAAAACTAGCTCAGAATCCGTGGAAATCTCGATTCTTTTTGTTAAAATAATTAAGATTTTGGAATTGAAGTACACAGACGTGTTAATAGGGTCTAAGTTTTTATTCCTGCACTTTTTTCTCATTTTGATGTTGCTTATCTGGCAGCATTTGTGCTTCTTCATTTCCATAAACGCTGTACAATACAGAATACAGGATATAAGTATCTTTCCCGATATTCTTTATGTCGAAATAATACGACTTACTAAACTTACCGTTATCTAAAATTGCTTCGTTAGGCCCTAAAATAGAGTAAAAAAATGGGCTACTCAATTATAAAAAAAACTCCATTGCGGTTGCAGAATAAATAAAGAATTCTGAAACACCCCGTATATTGGCCGATCCTCCGGAAGTGCGAAAAAATGTAAATCTATAGATAACTGTAGAAATTCTTTGGTTAATAATATTATAACTGGATAACGAAACATCCGTCAAAATACTAAGAACAAACAGTAAATTCAGGCGGCAAAACTCGTTTCTGAGGTCTAATTATTACACTATTAGAGGAAGTCCACCATTCGAGTATCAAAAAAAGTATTTTGTAATTTTCCAGGAAACAGGAATTACAGCACTTACAGCATAGCGGTACTGTGCTCTCGACAAGGCTGTGATGAAGTTTTTAACCCTGGAGATATATTTTTAAACAGTATACCAGAAATACGAGCACTTCGAGATTAGTGTTACAACTAATGTGATTTCACTTGGAATATAGATAAGTAGTTATGGCACCAGAAAAGTAAGTTAAATGTACAGATGAAGTGTTAAGTGCATTTAAATACCGAGGTTGTAGATGTAAACACGTACGCAGCTTAGAAAGTAACCGTGCACAAACATGCCTCAATGCGTTAATAAATGAAGTATTGACGCGGCTTCCTTATTCAGTTTATTGCATAATTTAGAATAAATGATTAACAATTAATAATCAACAGTCATTGTACTGTCAAGTCTGTATCTCCTTGCTATTAATCTCTTCAAATTTGACACGGATTTGCATATGTCTGACGCTGATGTAATTTTTCGAGACAAGATCCAAAAACAGTCGAAACTCGTTATCGACTGTCTACCTACTCCTTGATTAAAAATACAAACTGGGGAAAATCGTCGATATTAATTAGTGGCTTGGAGTTTTCGGAAAAGTAAACCACAACTGACAACAATATGTCGAAAAGGATAAATTATTTTTTTAATGAGGTTTACCCACACGTTTAATATCTGTTCAATAATCAAGTTATAAAAGCCAAGTGCAAAAATTTTATCTAAAAATATTTTAAGGAGATTCATCCAAGTATCTATAGATACAGTCGTCCCACTAGTTCGCGAAAGTCCAGGTGGAAAAATGGGATAGAGTGATAGAGGAATGTTTTTTTCGATATTGCCTTGCCAGATTGTCAGACACTGTCCAAAATTCTTTAGTCATGCCAGTAGCTACTTTGTTCTAAAAGTTAGCCAGGGCCACAAGAAAGCGATTTCAAACACGTCATAAGGAAATTTTAAAATTCAAATTCAACTCTATAACTCTGTAATAGCTTTCTCTAATCCTATATAAAGTAAACAAATTTTTGCAAATATTTTTAGTTTTTTGTAGATATTGACAAATCTGGCGCGCCATTATTCCATGGCTAGAAATTGGCCTCAATGATTTGGGATCGAGGGGGATTATCCCTCTTTATCCTGCCTCATCTCGTGTAGGCTTGGACAGCCTTCGTAGGTGGGCCCCATCCGTCGTCTACCCCGACCGCAAATGCGGCCGGTGTAGGCGCTTTGTGGGACCTCCTTTTGTCCTGGCTGGGCCCCGCCGGCTAGGGACCTTTCTTCTGGCGCTCTTCTTGCTTCGCCGGCTCGTCTGTGTAAACCCCGGTGGTAGTGTCATGTTTATGTGTGGTATGGTTGGGTAGGGCAGTGCGGCTATGCAGCCTGGGATGCGCTTTGCTAAGGTGGCCCTTAGGCTAGCGCGGGAGGGGAGGGGTAAGGAGGGTATGGGGTGTGTGTATGTGTGTGTGTGTCGTTGTCTTCGTTTCTTGATCCTGGCTGTCTCTGAAAACATAGATGCGTACTTAATGAGACAGGTTGTATATGTGTCATTATTACTTTTTTTTAAGTTGGTTGCCGTGTTGTCAGTGTTACTCGTTTATTTAGTTTATAAAAGTTTTTAGTGGTTAATATCATTATTAGTGTTTTACTGCTTTATTTGTTTAATAATGGAATTTTTACTTTAGGTAAGTCCAAGAATTTAAAATTTAAACATTATTGTGTACATTTGTTATATTATAACAGATATTTAATAAAATAATAAAAAGATTTTTCTAGTATAAAAAAAGCTGTTTTACATTGACAATTTATTGATGAATTAATTCATGAAGTCGTTTCATCAAAAAATTGGGCAAGTGGAATGCATAAAATCTGCTGTTAAATAACTTTATGAATTTATTCAAGTTCTTGACGAATTATTAATGTTCTAATTTTCGTCAATTTCTTCGTGAAGTTCAGAAGTACCAACCCAACAAATTTCCAGCTTCATATCAATAATAAGGTTATGTTATTGGAATATGTAAATAATTGTGTGGCGTCGTACTAGTTTTGTATTGTTTTTACTGATTTGATACTTACAAAACTAATATTTATATAATACAGGGTGTCCCGAAATTCATGCAACAAAATTTGGTCATAGACTCTTAAGACAAATTTAGGGGACCCGTATTTTTTGTTTTTACCAACTGGCCCCCTCTTTCGGAGTTACAGCCCTCTGAAATCTGCCCTTAAGAAGTCTTTTTTATATCTCAAAACCATGTTGTACGAGAATCACTAAATTTGGTACAAAGGGGTTTTATGACATGTGGAATCTCACAGTGCTACTACCCTTTTTGACGAGAAACCTCCTTAAGACACTTTTTCGTGGCCCCCCTTGTCTTTGGAACCAGAAAAATTTGGTCGCAAATTTGATTTTTTTTAAAATTATTAGTTAGAAAGCCATTGAATTTAGAAACTTTTTTGTCACTTGATATTTGTTTCGTAAAACGCAATGTTTTTGAGAAATTTAATGGCTTCCTAGTGGACAGATAATTTTTAAGAAATTTAAATATGCGACCAAATTTTTTTGGCTCCAAAGACAAGGGGGCCTACGAAAAATTGTCTTAAGGGGGTTCCCCGCCAAAAAACGTAGCACCATCAGATTCCACATGCCATAAAACCCCTGTGTACCAAATTTAGTGATTCTCGTACAACAGGGATCTGAGATATAAAAAAAAAGATTATTCTTATGGGCGGACTTCAGGGGGCTGTAACTCCGAAAGAGAGGGCCACTTGGCAAAAATAAAAAAATACGGGTATCCTAAATTTGTCTTAAGAATCTGTGACCAAATTTTGTTGCATGAATTTCGGGACACCCGGTATATCTCAAAACGGTACCTCTGTTGTACCACTACAATTATGAGTGGAATGGTGACATTTTTGAAATGTATCTGTTTCTTTGATTTGTTGGTAGAGTTGATTCATGTATCAAAGAAATTCACGAAGTCTGTAGCAGTGTAAAACCAAACCGTTTACAAATAAATTCGTGAATTTATTCATGAATAAATTGTCTATGTAAAACAGCTATAAGCCGCAAAATAATTGGAAACGTATTTCTTTGATCGAACTTAAGTTTTACGCAAGTAATAAGGTAGGTTTCAAATACCCTCTATTTAATATTATTTTTGATTTTACCTACTTATTTAATTTAATTTAAGGAAATCGTTGTATTTCGTTTATCAATCTGTTCAACAACAACAGGTTGAAAATTGCATAAAACTAATTTAAAACTTATTCCGAAAAGTTCGATTCAAGACTGAATTACCTACAACTTTATCTAAGTATGCTATGATTATTTTTTTTTGGAGTTGGTAGCACTGTTGTTATTAGTCGTTTGTCGTTTATTTAATGTTCTTAAAAGTTTTTGGTGATTGATGATAGTAGTGCCTATATTTGTGTTTATGTTTTTAACAGCTGTATTTTTATTTTAGGTAAGTCACGATTTTCGAATTCAAACATTGTTTATTTCAAAAAGAGATATTTCTATCGTATATACATATTTTCTCTTACTAAAGCAAATTATACAGCTGGAGAAGTATCTCCACGAGTATTTCTTTATTTTATTTAACATTGTTTCCAGTTATATGTAAACAATACGATGTATTTATACATACATGTTAATGTTACTATTTTTCTTTTAACTGTAATGAAAAATTGCGGGTATTAAACGTTTTGTAATAGCAACGAGAACATTTTCTGAGTACCTTCACAGATAACTTTAATGAGAAAATATAACAGGGCTTTTTAATTTTCCTATATAAACTTTTTATAGGTAGATACAATAGTTTCTCATCAATTACCTACCTATTCTAGGTGCAGGGGCGTTGACCTCTCATCCCGCACTTATTTCGTTCTCAAATTTGTATATCCATTTTGCAACGACTTGTTTGGCTTTTTAACATTATCTCATTATACCAATAATTTAAAATCTATAATTCAGTGCTCCGCACACTAAATAATTCCATTAGATTAGAAAGCAAAGTCATGGTTTTACGAAAATGTAGCAATATCGCGAAAAAAACTGGCTTACATTTCTATTAAACCTACATGATTTCACTATTAAGTTGTACCAGTAGGCACACTACGTACTTGGTTGGCCATAGAACATACCGTTTCATGCAATATGCAAGTGATAAATACCAATGTAGATGGAGAAATTTACAGCATAATTACTATAACGCATACCTTATATTGCTATTTCAACTTGTATCACTTTTAAAAGTTAGTTCAACAAATCTTAATTACAACGGAGTAAATAACTGATATTTGTACATTTTTACACAGAGCTTGTCTTCGATATTTACTGAAAATAAATAAGTAATGAATGCACCTCATTTTTTCTTGGAATTTAGCAAACATTTGAGGATTGGTTTACAAGGTGTCCTAAAAAATTGGAAACATACTTAATTGCAGATTCGTAGAATTAAAATATGAAAACAGCCCCTCCGACTGGAAGCAAATTATTTTACATCTCTTCTTAAGTATGTTCAGAAAATCCAGGACAGCATAGTATTATAATTCATTATTTATTTTAACTCGTTCGAACCATATTAATAGCATAATATAAAAAATACACTTGTTAAAAATGTCAGTTTTGTCGTTTAATAGTAAAGGATACGAAAAAATGTGTACGGACAAAAAATTCAAGCCTATACGGGGTGTCTCACAGTGACGGCCCAATAGAATTATTTCAGGGACTACTTCGATTTGAATTTTGAAAATACCGGGTTTTCGGGCATGCCCTTTTCAGCTAAAATAATGGCGTCCACGTACCACTTCCGGTTATACCGGAAGTCGCCATCAACTTGTTTTAAATGGAACACCCTATATATTATTGCAATTTTGGATTCTACGTGTTATTTTAGGTGGATTTTTATGAAGTTTCCCTATTCCTAAAATTAACGGTTTTCGAGATATTTAATTAAAAAAAAAATGGAGAGAAACAGTGACTAGCTTCAAACCATGTGTATTTTATAGTAAGAAAGATAAAGCAACAATATTTATAGGGGGGAATTTGTGCAGAAAGAATTTGACCAAAACCAATAACTTCAAATGAAGATAATGTAATAAATGTGCTAGCCTATTTTAATGTTCATCCAGAATCTTCAACTCGTGCCGCAGAGTATGATTTAGGCATTTCACGAGCGTTCATTCAAGAACTAATGATATGCATCCATACAAATTTAAGATACTTTCTGCTTTTCATCCGGGTGACGCCGTGCAACGTGTACAATTTTGTGAAACGATGTTAGTGCGATACCAAGAAGATCCACAATTTTTGCAACATATTATATGGACAGACGAGTCAAAATTTACGAGAGAAGAAGGTATTTTTAATAAACATAATGCTCATTATGGTCATCTGAAAATCCTCATGTTATCCGGGAAAGAAACTTTCAAAATAAATTTAGCGTAAATGTTTTTTGTCTAATTAAAGATAACCAAATTTCTTACGATATCTACGAAGAAAATTTAAATGCCGACAGATATCTCAATATTTTGCAAACGGTTGTGGCAGATTTTCTAGATAATACCTATACCTTTAGACCAACTAAGGAAGTGTTGGTATCAATTAGACGGGGCTCTACCTCACTGTCACAATCAAATCGACCAACAGCTGACTGAAATGTTTGAAGATAGATGCATGAGACGCCTAGGACCGTAGAATTGATCAGTGAGGTCTCCCGACCTCACTCCATTACATTTTTATGTTTGGCGAGTAATAAAGCAAAAAGTTTATTCTACACCCGTTGCTTCAAAAGAGGATTTGATTGCTCGAATACGAAGAGGGTTACATGAATTGCCTGCAGCTGAAATAGCAAAAGCGGTGACTGATGGTGTTATCTCTAGAATCCACAAGTGCTTAGCTGTTAATGGTGGTCATATTGAACACTTATGACTTTTTTAAATCATTTATTTTATCTTAGTGCATTATTATTATCAACGTTCATGATTAAAATTGTGTATGAAGTTGATTTTTTAGAATTCTTCTTAACTTTATTCTGCTCATTGGTGGAAAATTGGGAAATGTCTCATTAAAAACTGTAAATGTTCTGCTTAGAATCCCATGGCAACGTCTGTGAATAAATAATAATAAATAACTGGTGACAGTTTAGTTGTTTGTGTTGAAGTATTGCTACAAATTCCACAGCTATCCTCGCAAAAAATTACATGATTTTAGGTGATTATACAAATAGTAGATAACTTAAAAACTAGAGGAGATAGGTATAGGGAACCCTGATACCGTTCGAAAGAGAATAAAATTGTGTATCAGAATATAGAAAAACATACAGGGTGTTCCATTTAAAAAAACCGACTTATAAAGGTTTGAAGTTAACTAAACTCGGCATTAAATTTCTAGCACCCTGTATGCAATTAAGCCACTTTGAACGTATGGATGGGAAGCTTAGGGGTCTGGCTATCCCCCTATAAATATTGACCTAAAAAACATTGGCATAAGTCCTACTAAGGACTAAAGAAAATAGGGCTTTGGAAAAGCTGCGGAAAATTTTTCGTTTTGGTCAACGTTTTTCTCGTGAATAAATTAAAGCTTATTGCAAAGAAAAAAATGAAAGTATTCATTTTTTTTAAAGGGCATAAGTCCCTGGTGAGGACTATATGCTAAAAATTTTTTGAAAAGTTGTAGGAAAATTCATGAAAATTTTTACGTCTTTCTCGCTTATGCCATTTTGCATGCACGTAGGAAACTACATTATAAAGTCATATAAATGTAGGCATAAGTCCACATTGGATTTTCATGTTGTAAATTAATTTGAATTTTAATACGAGTCAGGTCGACAAAGTAGAAAAATAATAGAAAATTGCCACAATTTTCTCGTTTATGCCGTTTCGTACACGAGTAGAAAATATTACTAAAAGCCATTTTCAAGAGTGGCATGAATGCCACAAGGTACCGTCGTATGTAAAAATTTTTAAAAAGTTTATTTCATCGCCTACGCAATTTTCGAAATACTTATACTTACTTGCATTTAGCGTATTTTTAATTTTTATAAATATAAGTAATTCATGTATTTAATGAAAGTTAATAATAAACTATTTCGGCTTAAGTCCCCACATATTAGAAATGATTTTTAATTATTCTTTGAGTCATGATCAGAAAAAGAAAAATTATATAATATTGCCACAAATTTCTCGTTTGTTCGTAAATGAGTAGAGTATTTTATCACAATAGACCATACGTATTTATGAACAATATATTTAAATTTTAAAAATTAAAAATATTATATAATTTGAATTAACCGCTTCAGTGCAAGGATGATCTACTTGAATTGAGCCGACTAAGGTAGAAGAAGAAGAAGAAGAAGAAGAAATAATTAAGCTAGAATACATAGGGAAGAAACTGATTTATAACTGATTTAATATCATGTATATTGAATTTTGTTTTTTGTTTCTGGTACTTTGTACCTTAATTACTTAATTTGTACTTTTATACATTTTATTTTTATATTAAAAGATTTATTTAAGTAATAGTAATTGAATTGAAAAACCGCTGCCAACTCAATTGTCAGAATGCTTCCTCAAAGACTTTGAATTACTAATTTTTAATTATAACTAACACAAACAATAACACTTAAAATAATACAAATTTTTATTAACTTAAAATTAAAGCATATCAAAAATAAAAAGTTTTTTCGGTTTTATGATTTTTTACATTTTCAAATTTCAAACAGTTTTATCTGCAGCTCTTGATGAAAACGGATCAAAATAAAGGCCTTACTACCAGCTTTATTATAAGTTATTAAGAATTATCGTAATAAAAAATAACATGTCGAAAAATCAAACTAAACCCAATATAAAGCTTTCTCTTTTTCATGAAATTTTTTTTATTTTAAATTTTTTATTCCCTTTTATAGTTAGAAATATTCATTTTTTATATAGATATCTTCTCCGACACTTGCATTATTTATCATACATTTTTTAAATTAATTTAAGTATATCGAAAATTGCGCAGGCGAGGAAATAACCGCAATTTGTAATTTTTGACAACTTTTTAAAAAATTTTACATACGACGGTACCTTGTGGCATTCATGCCACTCTTGAAAGTGGCTTTTAATAATATTTTCTACTCGTGTACAAAACGGCATAAACGAGAAAATTGTGGCAATTTTCTATAATTTTTCTACTTTGTCGACCTGACTCATATTAAAATTCAAATTAATTTACAACATGAAAATCCAATGTGGACTTATGCCTACATTTATATGACTTTATAATGTAGTTTCCTACGTGCATGCAAAATGGCATAAGCGAGAAAGACGTAAAAATTTTCATGAATTTTCCTACAACTTTGAGACTTATGCCTTCATATTGAACCCATAGAGGAGTGATGCCTACTTGACACAGTACATTATTTATAGTAAGTATCATAAATTTTCAACGGCATAAATGAGAAAGTTATAGAATGAAAATAAAAATTTTCCGCAGCTTTTCCAAAGCTCTATTTTCTTTAGTCCTTAGTAGGACTTATGCCAATGTTTTTTATGAGCTTTTCGAATATAATAATGTCATATTTCTAATTGGCATTAATGAGAAATTGGTAGACAAATAAAGATGTTTTTCCACATTTTCTTACAAAGTTTTCCATTTTTAGGTCCCTTGCGACACTTATGCCAAAAAAATTTTGTGATAAAATCGATACTTCTCTTCAACTTACGAACATGGCATAAGTGAGAAATACGTCGCTGTACACATTATTTTTTTGAAAAGGAAAATTGAATTTTCACAAAGGTGTCCCGCAGCCCATCTTTTAAATTTAGTTTATTGTACTTGTCTCTCGGTTACCTTTCAGTACTCTCAGAGGCATAAACGAGAAAGACGTCGTCGAACTTCAGTCTAATATCTCCCGGTCTATTTAAAAAATGTCGTGATTAAAGAAATTCTAATATTTGACTGATTGTACAAAAGAACACGCTCATAACTTTCAAAAGTTGTGGGTCGTCGGTCGTAGTCATGATTTTTTAATATGGATTATTGTAAAATCATTTAAATGTTTAATCTGCATTTTTCAGAGTATAGAGTTCTCGTACACCGTTTGTAAATAATTGTTCCAGCGTAGTGGTAATTGTTTCAAGCCTACACCTTTTCCGTCTAACAATAGCTCTGTAGGCCAAAGCGCGGTGGATAAATTTGACTTTCAAAGCACAAAAAACGTTCGGAACGGGCTGCCAGCAAATTATTATTCATTTTAAAATGTAATATGTAATTAAGTATTCCGTGCAGACAGACTCGAACGCGCTTATCCTCCTGTAGGTATTTTACCGTGAATCGTGAGCCCCATAGACTGAATACGATATACAACATTCAACAGTTATGGTGAAAAAGTTATTTTTGTTATTACTAGTAGTTAGCCGTTCAGCGTTTAAGACACGTAACTGAATATTAAAATGGACAGGAGTCGCTCCAGGGGCTTTAAAAATGCCAGTTTATGAAACCAGTGTTAAAAATGTCTGAAAACCTACCGAATTTGACATTTATGGGTAGTCAAACAAACCAGTAGCCATAAAAATAAAATGACGCGATTGTTTTTACAGTTTTAACACACTTTCCCATAATGTACCTTTTAAAATCTAGCAGCTTAAATATATATTTGTTTAATGTTGCAAAAAACTGTTTCAGAAAACTTGTCAAAACAAATAAACCTTGTTGGACATTGTTAATTTATTCTACAATACAGGGCGTTCCTTAATAATGGATTAACGACAAATTTCTAAAGTTAAATCAAACGTTCGTAATAAAATATAGCTCTCGTTTTAAATCTACAGGGCATGAAAATTATTTCACCAATCAAGTGAAAGTGGGAATTTCAAATGTTTTCGTTTTGTGCTTATCGGTATCAACTTAGGTACTTCCTTTCATTCTTTAACCTTTTGTATACAATTTACAAATACAAAATATTAGTGTATAATGTATCTGTTAAAATTATTTTTATTGTATGTTACTTTCCTCTTAGAAGATTTTTATTACGAGAATTATTTCTCTAAAACAGTATTTTTATTTTAATGATGACTAAATGCATAATATCTTATTTTTCCCCTTTCAAGGCATTGAATTGCATATACTTACAGGGTGACTCACTTTTCATGATTAGGACTTTAACCATCGATAGATCTCGTCAAAATAATGTCATTTTGAAGTATACACTTTCATCCAAATGTTTCCTTTTTGAGATATAAGCTCTTGATAAAACTTTTTTTTTAGTTTTTATTTATTTTTTCTTAAACTATGAAGGGCATTTGTTTTATCTTAAGTATGAAAAGCTCTGTCGATTTTACAAATTACTGTGAATTATAATATGTGAAGACTTAAAATGTCATTTTGATTTAATCCAAAATAGTCCCAAACGAAAAGTTGTTGGACACTTTGCTTTGATATATGGGGCGTAATGGATAAATGGTAAGTATTTGGATCATATTAAGAAGGAAAATTAGTATGAGTCAATATCTTAAAAGCTTAGCTTTCGAGATATTAGGTGTTAAAGTCATTGAATTTAATTTATATTTTCGAAAATATATATCTAAAGCACTTGATGTAGACAGATGGCACTTAAATACTAATAATTTAATTAAGTAATGGTAAAAATTTACTGAATTTTTACCCAATTATATCAACCATTTGCGGAGCTATTAGGATATATTCTTCAAATTCAGTTGATATATTTGACTGCTAAGTAATAGTTTTTCATTTTTTTTTGAAGTTATATTATTTGTTCAAAATAAGCTAACCAACAGCTGAATAAATTTACAATAATTAACAGCAAAACTACCCGTTATTTTGTGAAATCGGTCATCATTAGTAAACTTTGACATAATTATTGTTAATTTACACCCAAAAAGTATTTAGCTGATAACAGTGACAACTTACAGAAGAATTAATTGTGACAACTGGCATGACAGCAGCACACTTAGTTTTTCTTTGATTGATTACAATCATATACGGTGTGAGGTGAATGGTAATACATTTTATTTGTTTATTAATAAACGAAAAGTTTTAAAGGAAAATTGGTAGAGAGGTAAAAGTTTCTAAAAGAACCAGTTTATCTAATGCGTATTTTTGGATATCGAGTTTTTACGAAATATAAAAGTTATGGCAAAAAATGGCTTGAGGGGTGGTTATTTCAACCCCTTCCGAGGGGTTAAAATTTTCGAAAAATAGTTGAAAACTCGCATCTGTATTAGTAAAGAACCTGTAAAAAGTTTTTGTTATTTGTACCTCGGTCGGTTTTCAAATTACAGCCAATTTTCATAATTTTTTTGGAAACTTTGATGGCCCATATCTCTTCAGGGGTGAACATTTTACTAAGGCGATTTTTTGCAGATCGTGTTCTTTTGAAATGTAGATTCACTGGTATCATTTATGCTACTTCATTCAAAAACACCCTGTATATCTTTCAAAAACTTATCCCTTTAGAGTACAGCTTAATACAAATTTTACTTCTTAAAACAAGAAATCACAATAAAATATTTATATCTACTTAAGTTACACCCTCTAGATGAAAACGATGATTAATTTTTAATTATTTATAGTGATAATATTTTAAACACACTGTAAAATAATTAATAGTTCCAGCATCTTCCAAAAAAATTACTACTTTTTCTGGCGCTGCATATATTTTTTTTTTATGAAAGTGACAACCATTATTTGGCAAATATGCCATTGCCGTATCCTTATTTGGTGGATTATGAGCTGTTGTGAAAAAACACGCGCGATTGGATAAAACTTTTAATTAATGTAATGTAACGGTTGAGGTTTTTATCTATAAATTAACTTTTTCTTGCACACAACTACTTGACATTTGCAACCGCAAAACATTTAGAATTTCCTGGATTGTGTTGGTTGAATAGTTAAGGTACGATTTACTCTAAATGTTCATTAAATTGCCACAAGTCGAAAAGGAGAGAGAACCAAACAAGAAAAAAAATAGTAATCAATGGTGGTCGTTCCTCAGAATTAAAAAACCAAAAAAAAGTTTGTTTAATTTTTTATTTTCTTCTAGGAACTGCGGTAAAATTTTGAAATAAATAGGTGACTAGACAACACAGAAGTAAAGCGGATTATTCTGATTTCAATAAACAATTTTTTTCATGACATCATTGTTACAAGTGCTTGAAATGCAATTTTATATTTACGCCTCCAGTTTGCAGAGTTGTTCATGATCGTGGTTAGATAAATAGTCCTAATATCGATCCTTGCGGCGCACCTACTTTGAGTAAAAATCGAGATTAATTTATCGATTTATCAACATAATTTTCTCCTATTGTCGTAACGATAGCTTTGAAATTGGTCTACTTGACCATTATTATAAATATTTTTTATACAAATTGTTTATTTTCAGTGAAAGGCGATTATTCAACTGTCATTAATCCGGTACGATATTGCTGGTCGGGCTGTGGTAAATAATTATTATACGTATAAAATGCTAAATAAAACGTATTGACAAATTCACATTCTCGAGACATTCCGTCATCCGTTTGCAAATCAGCTACAGGGTGTAGTTTATGGTGCTGCTAGGTACCAAATTTTGAGTTATATAGAGCTGATATTTTGTTTGTGTTCGTCGCTTAATCATGAAGAATTTGATGAAGTTTAAATGAGATATACTTTTTCGTTTTTTGTTCATTTGTATCTAAACTCGACTAATTTGAGATTTGAAGGCATCCTAAATATAGAAATATTGTTGGTAGAGTAGTTTCAAAATCTCATGAGCCGCGAAATGCGCGAAAGGCGTGGCGTACCCACATAATTCTTCTAATAAGCACGTTGTGAAAACATTGACTCAGAATTAGACCACGTGCCTTATTACAGCAAGAATTGAACTAAGGCGCTCGGGCATCAATAAAGTCAACTGGCGAACGTTCGTTATATATATTTTTATTGCTTAAATTAAAATAATAAAGAATATGGCATTTTATGAAATTTGTAATCGGATAAAAGGCTTGTTTACGATACAAGAGCTCGAGATAGACTGTGAATAATAGATGTAATGTTTTTAGGACGTAGAATAATTTAGGCGACGGTCGGAATTATGTTTATGCGCATATGAAGGTCAAGGCTCATAAGATTTTGAAACAACTCTAAGAGTTTATTTCAATTTCTCCAACTATTTGCTTTGGAAAAAGGATTTCTTCTCGCTTTTTCCTGTTTTCTTTCTCGAATTGTAATATCCCTAACGTCTACATACTATACACTCTACACAGTCTGATAATAATTGAACTTGCCAAAATTTTATTTTATTTACTTTTTATGTTGTATACCGTATAATTTTGTGCGGTATTGACTTTACTTGATGCAATACGGCTATCTTCCATTTTATTTTAAATATATTTTGTCAGCGGTCTTCAAACTTTTACGACTTGCCGAACCCGCCCAACATTTCGATTTTTTGAGGAACTCCTACACCTAAAAAAATGTTCGAACACATTTTTTACTGATTATAACTATAATATATTTATAAATACTAGTTTTAATTAAGAGTATACATTTTTTTGAATTTTGTATTTTATTAATTTCAAAATTTTTAATTTTTAACTGAGCTGAACTAACCTGGAAAGATTGTGGGGAACCCCAGGGTTTCGCGGAACACAGTTTGAATACCGCTGTTTTATGTCGTTATATATTGCTTAAAATATCCAACATGGATTTCATATTTTTTTTATTTTCGATTGTTTGGCTCTAAAAATAGATACAAAATATAGTGCATCCATGGAGGGAGTTGTAAATAGAAATAATAATAATAATACAATAGAAAGAAACGAAAAAAGAAACATATTAGATGATTTTTTTATCTTTAGAATCAATTAATACCTACATTTGTCAGTAATGTCAATTACGAAACACAAATAACCAATTCTGTTCCAACATTTAGTACGGATGGGATGTCTGTAGATGGTCTTAACCCTAAACATCAAAAATAGTGCTGAAATAAATAAATATAATAAAAACCATTTTTGGAAACGATCCTGCTTGGTCAAAATAAAATTTGAAATATTTTTATTCCAAAAAGTAAGTAGTGTCAGGGAAAACAATATATATTCTGCATAGGTAAAGAGCGTTTTTTGTATAAAATATTAAAAAATTTATTAGCAAACGCAGTTCAGAATTAAAATTTGTTCTCATGTTCCAAAGTAATTTCCACATTTTCGTTAAATTTTCAGTTGATAAAGTGTCTTTTTTGTAACCTAACTGCAAAATACTGTTATGTTCTAGAATAAAAAAGACTTCTAGACTTCTGGCGTTTGACAGATGTCAAAATAATTTGTCATTTTTTCGAAACTTATTTAAGATTTTATTAATTAAACAATATACATTTTATGTAATAAGTATAACATTTCAATACAGAATAGTAACTATTATAAACATGACGATTGCAATTTATTTTGCACGACATATAAATTGAAAGTGTTGATATTGCTGTGAATAAAATGTATGCCAGATCCTGTGCTGTCAGTTATCGTAGCTTTTAGTTCTGGGTGTTTAATGAGGCTGCCGTTGGAATTGTTTAAGTTTACTGCGCACGTTGTAATATTGGCAAGTTCCGCAGGCTCTGCTGAAGATGGTAACAATTTATTTGCGACTGAAATTTTATTTTGTATAAAATCTTCTATATACATTTCCGCTACCGTACTAGAACGCCACCCCCCATGTCGCTTAATGGTGGTAATATCGGCCCCTGCGTCGGCTAACAGAGTGGCGAAAGAACGTCTAAAGCAATGCCCTGTTTAAGTTTCCGGATGAGGCAAATCGATATAAGTTGCTATTTCTTTTGGCACAAAAAAATCTTCGACTTGTAGTAACTGCCTAACATAGTCTGGACTTGAAATCACAAAACATCTTGGGGTATGAGTTTTGGAATCCGGAGTTCTTATAATAATATTTGAATCTTTGTCTTCTATATCATCGATTGTTATCTTTAGTAGCTAATCTCTTCCTAAAGCACCGCAAACACTAATTATTAAAATGACTTGAAAAGTTGTCCAAAATTAGTTAAATCGATCGCTTTGTACTACCTTTTCTATAGCAGAAATCTATTATCAGGTGCTTCTTATAAAAATCTATCAATTTCCTTTTTCGTTCGAATTCTGGACTTTTTCGGACGGTATCTAACTGATATGCTTTTCAAATATGGTATTAGTTTTGGAAGATTTTCTGATATATTGACCATAACGAACCACCCTTTGAATTCGTTGTAATTAATCTCTTGTCTCCACGATTTTTTGGGGATTAATTACGACAAGCACTTTATGCAGCTTCCAATAGTTCTTCTGGTAAATGCTCTTCTTCACTGTCCGAGCTCATTTTGAATTGAACACTCTTAGAATATCAATTACAATATATAATTCTGACATTACTTTTTCAAACAACTAATTTTTATTGTTTATTAGGTTGCTATCGTTATGATAGTCACCGCGTCCAAACCGTCTTGACGGTTGAAACGATTTCAATTATAAATTTAATTGTTGTATACAACACAATTATCTTATTTTATTGCAATTTTCAAAAAAATATTGTTTGCATCTCGAACTCGAAATGCTTTTGTGTTCTGGAATGGATATTTTACCTCTCTAAGCTAAACAAAATAACTTCCATTCTTGAACGCAGAAGTACCTTTTCGGGTTCTATAGTCTGTTTAGAAATGAAAGAGAGTAATAAAAGCTTATTATGTATGCAAATCGTAAATAAATGTAGTACTGGTGTTTATATTCAATATTTTTATATTATGTATTATCGGTATAGATGAGGTGTACTTTTAAAAAAACTTTGTGTGACCGGGTTGTACTAAATTGTAGCAGGTAGCTAAAATTTAATCCTCGACAATCCGTCTTTGTCTATGCCGCTTCAATTTCTCGGTCCATTTCTCTTATAAGTAAACAATATAAAAACAGTATTTCAAAACATGAGGCTACTTTAAGCATCATAACCGGGTTAAGAGGGTTTTTAGTAATTCAAATAAAATTATTCAATATTATTATCAAAATATTTGTTTAAATTTAATGAATAGACTTTTATTCCACACAAAAATATATGTATTTTGAAAATTCAAATTATGGTGAGTAAATGTAGTGTTGTATAAATGTACAATAAAGAAAATAAAAAGTAGGTATATTAAAATTCATCCTCTGAATATTCTGATGTTAATAATAATAGTTTCACAGTAACGTCAATTAAATTATCGAGTTCCCACATTTTCTCCTCTTCTTTTTGTACATGATGTATACATCTTTGTCAGTTATCTGCAGTTACTCGTTCCAAGGAATTTTTTAACAAAATTTTCACGTCACTTAATTTAAACGTCGAATTATTTCGCGCTACATCTCCTTTTACCTGCGCCCAGACTAATTCGATTGGGTTAAGTTCACAGTGATAAGGTGGTAACCGTAGTATCGTTATTTGGCGATTTGTTGCCATTTCATCGATAACATATTTTTTCTGATCTTTATTAAGATTGACAAGTGTCAAAAGTTCCTTTTTCACCATATTTGTTTCAAAAGAAATGTTTTTTCCAGATAACCATTGAATTATATCGGCTTTCCTCCAAGCAGTCGTAGGCGTCCGCTCGGTCTGCCGTGAATGGTAACTGGCATTATCCATGACAATTACAGACCCCGGAGGAATAAGATCCAACATCTGTGTAAAATACCCTGTTGAAAGTCCATCCAAAAATGCTTGTCGAAGACATTTTACATTTTTATCTTGCCATACTTTTGTTACAGTATATCCCTCGTTGACCCAAGTTTCATCTAGATAATAAATATTCCTCCCTTCGTCACGGAATTTTCTAATTGATCTTAAGTAGGTCAACAAATAATATCATCTTTGTCGATAAGAACTGACTTCCTATTCTGCTGTTCCCAGCAAAAATTCAACTCCCGTAAGACGGCCCATAATTTGCTTCTACTGATTTTTGGCAAATCGTTGTCCTCTGAAAGTTCACTTAAAATTTTGTTTAGCGTTGGTATTTCTTTTTTAAAATAAAATGAGTGTACTTTTCTGCGAATGACATTTTTGAAGAAATCATCTATAACGACTTTTGACCTGCCTGTAGATGATTTTGGGGGATTTACAGTATCTTGTTAATTTTTTGTTTCCTTTAAAAGTCTGTAGATAGTCGATTTTCCAATAGTAGTCATTTTGGAACACTTTTCCACGATGTCGTCAACACTGTTGGTAGGATTTTGGTGTTTCAATGCATTAAATACATTTAATATAATAATCTTCTCATTCTGAGACAGCGCACATCTTTTCACGCGTTTAGCAGGTACGTAATCTGATAAGCTCGACATTTTACCCAAACAATATTATATCCACTGGCACAATAGTTACTAAACACAAGTCGAATTTTACTCTACTGCACTAGCACGTCTTCGTATATTCAGCTCTAAGACTGGATTGATCTGTCACAATACACTGCCTCCTACCCTATGTTGTATCCAGTAAAATATACTAATGTACACCCATTACCTGTTAGCATTAGTGTTACCCGATAATTACCTGAAACGAAATATTACCACGCCCATGGCCGTTTCTTATCTCGGGGTTTTATTACTCTCTTCCATTTCCAAACAGACTATAGACACAAAAATAACTATTAAAGTGCGCGAATTATAGTTATGTCTTTTTTGTATTTTGCCTTGTATTTGTTTGCCTTTTTCCAGTGTGCGATTTTTGGTTAGGCAAAACTATTTTTATAAAAATAACGCTTAACTGACCATTTTGGAGCAAAGGTTTATTTCACTAATTTCTAAATTTATTCACGGGTAACAAAATATCCAAAAAATAAAGAAAAAAGCTTTATCCATATGCAACAAATACAATGTTTTACTGCATTTGAATTGTTATAAGTCCGAACTATACTTACCATTTGAAAATGTCTTTCGGTTGACAGCATAAATAAATATTGTTGTAATTATTTATTCATAATCTTCTGTATGTAAGATCGACAAAAAAGACAACTCTCGACGCCCTGCGCAGAGGATTTGATGCGAATCTGATTTTTTTTCGTCTCAATCCGGCGATGAAAGCAACATCGTTTATTTATAGCCATAAAAGTCAACCGCGCCACATACAAGGAAATGCGTGCAATTAATTTGCCTCATTATTTTGTGGGAAACTGTTAAACAAAAAGGAAAAATAAACACCAGTTTTATTCAAACTTGTTTGCACACTTATTACTGGGTTAGAGAAAATGAAAAAGATTGTATGTTATTAATGTAATTAAATTCAGCGGATAATACCCTGAAGAGATGTCTCTGTTGACGCTTCTAGACCGGTAGGAAGTCAATTAAATCATCTATTCGTGCACAGTTATAACTAGGCACATTAGGAGAGGAATTTTTTATATTCCCATTAAAGAATACTACTCTTTAAAAATCATATATTCTTTTATTAGCTCTCGCGTTTTTTACCCTATTTTAAAGGTGTTAAGCTAACTCAGATTCAAAAAATTAAAAAACAAGAAGACATGCCACAGACGAGATTCCTAACTGTAGATTTTGCGGGAAATTAACTTATTACGAAAACACATACTTACTTGATATATTGAAATAATTAAATAATGTAATCATTCAGTGAAGTATCTTTAATATAATTGTACATGATGTTAGAAGTTTGACTGCCTTAATTTTAACAGGCAATAGAATACATTAAAATAAACGAAAAAACCTTATATGACGTGGGTTCTAAGCTCAGCCATTTCCGAGAAAAAAATTACCAAAATCTCCAACTTGATGTACAAAAGTTCGATTAATTAAGGAATATTGACATAACTGCGTGCATAAAATACCATAAAATACAATGTTTTACTTCTTTATGCTTAATTCTAAAAAATAATTAGCGTTGTAATAAATTTAAAATTCAATAAAATTCATATTGAGCAATGTGACAACGGCGCGGCGGATAACACGAGGTACTAAGCTGTCCAGCATTACGCAGTTCAGTTGGTATCTGGAATTAGACCGTGTTTGAGTGTTTTTTGCGTACCACTATTTCCTTTTCTTGAAGTGTTTTCCAGCGAGTGCGCGAAAATTGGATTCGAAGGCGTCATGCGTGTATCGAAAATGGCGATAGACATTTTGAGCATAATTCGTCCCTCTTATCACGTAGGGGCGTATAATCCAAGAAATGGATATACACATACGCCTCTACGTGATAATAGGGACGATATATTGGAATTTGCGAATTTTGCGTTTAAAAATTACTGAATTTTACTTTTTGGTAAGTACCTAACAATAAGTGCAGTAAGTTGTCTATTGCTCACGAGAGCGGCAATAGACAAGTGGGCAATAGACAACCGTACGAATTGCACATACTATTTTTTATTGCAAATGTAATGAAAACTTCGAGTCCAGGAGTGAAGCTCCGGTGGGATCTACATATTTTTATTCAGTTTAAGTTGACACAAAAAACTGTCATTTCAATGTCCCTTTTTAAAAATAATGTTTTTGAGTGTGTAGGTATTTAAATTTTGCGTGTTTTATTGGCAATTTGCGTGCGACAAGTAATATTAACGCACACAAATAAATAGAGTGGGCAAACAGTTACTTACCGACCTAAAAAACATGCGAAAAGATAGGACTTATCCGTCATGAGTAATAATAATTATTTTTAACACATATGATTATTTGGATGACGTGAATCTTGGGGTACTTTAATTACATATTTTTCAAATACGTAATTTAATTAAAAGTTAAGTTCCTGTTTTATTCATAGAGAGATTCATAATTACTAAAATTCGAGTTAACATTTAAGCACAACACTATCTTCGTACTACAAAATCGATACATTTTATTTTATTTATTTAAAAACTGGAAATCTACTAAATGTTCACAATAATAGTTGTTTACATTTTTTCCGTAGGATAAGTCTGCGGCGTGCACACGTGGTATGCACCAGTGTAGCATGAGGTTAAGCGCTGTTGTCACGTTCGTTGTAATAAAACTTCCCAATATTAATACTCGCTGTATTTTGAAAACTGTTAATCTTACGCCCCTGTAATATACAACTTTTTTGTTCATTCATGATTACTTTATTGCAAGCTGAAGTAATAGCAGTGAAACTTCTTACACCCTGGATAATAAAGCTATACCAGGACCAATCACGTAAAAAACAGCTACAACAAAAATATCTTTTTGTTTACTTGGGATTGTTGCCGTGTCCAGTGCGCATATGTGAGCGGATCTATCTCAGACGCAAACTTATTTGTGTCGGTCTGTATTTCTTTGAATAATCACAGCCACACAAAAAAAGAAAAGTAGTCTGCACTTTTCTTGCGACATATGTTATCCGTAGTATTTTTGCCTCCTGATCACAAATCCTGTGTCAGAATTGAACTATCATATCACAGGAATTTCCTAACCTCAAAAAACAGGCCAAAAATAGCAAAAAATCACGAAAAAATGCTAGGAAAAATACAAAAAATATTTTTTCCTATATTTATTTATATGGTTAAGACCCCGCCGAATGTGAATCCGCGGTCAGAATTGATGGTTCTTTTTCTAACCCCAAAAAAACGGGTCAATTAAGGTCAGATATCACGAATTTTCAAAAAATAACAGATTCCCGCCAAATTTGGTATACGGGGGTTTTCGGGGTCGCTGATCACGGATCCGAGGTCAATTTTGCAAAATTCAAGATGGCCGACAAAATTTTCAAAAAAGTAACACATTCGCACCAAATTTGATATACGGGGGTTTCGGGTTCGCTGATTACATACTCGAGGTCAGAATTACGAAATTCATTTTGTAACTTTTTGTTTACTTTATAACCTGAGTAACCAATTATGTTTTAATTTAATTAAATTTTATATCTTGTTCTTTATTCTGCAAAAGACCTATTCACGGGTTTTCTGCCTAATCTCAGGTAATAAAGTACATAGGTAATTGATTAAACTTTTAAAAACCAATTTTGTAAAAATCTGATCTCGGATTCGTGATCAGTGACCCCGAAAACCCCCGTATACCAAATTTAGCGCAAATGTGTAATTTTTTGAAAATTTGGTCGGCCGCCATCGTGAATTTTGCAAAATTGACCTCGAATTCGCGATCAGCGACCCCGAAAACTCCCGTATACCAAATTTGGCGGGAATCTGTTATTTTTTGAAAATTCGTGAATTCTGACCTTAATTGTCCAGTTTTTTTGAGGTTAGAAAAAGAAACATATAAATGAATATTTGAATATAGAAAAAAAAATTTTTGTATTTTTCTTAGCACTTTTTCGTAAATGTTTGCCATTTTTGTCCTGTTTTTTGAGGTTGTGAAATTCCTGTGATGTGATAGCTCAATTCTGACACCGGATTCGTGATCAGAAGGCAAAAAATACTACGGATAACATATGTCGCATGAAAAGTACAGGCAACTTTTCTTTGCCTGTGTGGCTGTATACAACATGCATAAATGAAGACTCAAATCACAATAATGGAATGTGATTTTTAGCCACTGATTGTGGCATGTTATTTTAAGGTCCCCTGTATAAACCCGAAGGATTGCCCACATATTCTGAAATGTACATATAATATTTCTACTATAAACGTCAAATTAATTTATCGTAAATGTGAATTTTTTTGGTCACTTTATAATAGTTCTAAGCAGTTTTCGAAAATATACACAATTTGAAGTGGCTTTTACATTCTCGAATAATTTTTTTAGTCGTTAGTGCTCGTAAGCACTGTCCATCTTTGGATGCTTCGTAGTATAGAATAAAAATAAAATAACTGTTTTATATTTTCATTGAAAATAATCTGTACATACATAAATTATTGTAATTTAAAATAACAGAACTTACTTATAATTTAACTACACTTATAATTGGAAATACAGGTCAATCTGGTTATTGACCTTTTAAAGTGTCATAAAAACTGTTTACAAAAATCTGCCTTGTGTCAAAGAAGTTGTTATTCTTGTGTACAAACAGTAAATAAATTTGCGAAAATCTGAAAAATGGTTGATTTTATGCAAAGTGAATAGGTACTGAAAAAAATATTCAAAATTTAAGATTTTTTTATAAGGTCTACAATTTTTTTTTTCTGGGGTTGAAATATTTCTTTGAGTAAAAAAATATTGTCTAACGCCAGACGAGTCTTAAGTAGCACACCTTGTGTATGCACCTTCTGATCATCTGGTATTCTACAGATAGATAGTAGAAGACCGTCTGAAAGTGATACCCACCGAACCAACACGGAGGTGTTCACAGGAGTGAAAGTGATTGGTCTAACTGAAGAACGTAGGCCTCTTAAACCGCATGAAGATGTCAACGATACGTTATTGCCCCAATCTCTAAATCCGTGTATAATTAAACTGATTTCCCACATATTTATGTATCATAATTAATATAATGGCTGTGTGTCCTTACGAGCCTAAGTAGGAGTATCCGTTGAAACCAGAAAACGCCCGTAAAAAAGCTAATAACTTCGATTTATATTCATTCATTCAATCTCTTCTCGATTAATCTGGTTCTTGAAGGCGCTGGTAGTAGCTGGTAGTGGTAGCAGTTTTTCAAATTTAATTACGACGAAAGGAAACACGAACTTAATTGGCAAAAAATTCAGGTATCACAGCACAATTATAGTGGCTTTTCTCTTTGAAAAAACCTAACGAGTTTTTTTTTTGCCTTAAACTGGAACACATGTGTGATGTGTAGACTTGGATTTAATACTTCGGATTTCCATTTACTGTTATGTAATTGCCAAATTTGTTGTGATCATTTGTTATTTCGTATTCGATGGAACAACAAACGCGGTTTTTGCCAGTGCCTTCAAACCTCAAGGCAATATGATTTATGAGATAATAAATCAAAATCTGTAAGGTCAGACGTTTATTTTTAATAAAAATTACTTAACGTCGATGAAATCTTACTTACAGAACAAGATATGAGTGGATTGATTTGTACTCTGCACTCCACATATACAGAGTGATTCAATCATAATATCATTAATTTTAATCACGTAGGTATTCCGAAGATAGAAAATCGAAAGAAAAAATTTACTCGATCTTTTAAAAAAAAGCAAATTGGCCCTTAACTCCCTTTAATTCGACGCCCTACTACGGCATTAGATTTTCTCGCCAGGAACGCGCCAAGGGACCATAGAGCGTTCGGACCTTGAAGCGAAACAGCTGATTTCCTCAGTTGTCTGGAATTTTACAATTGGTTTCAATATCAAAGTGCAGCGGATTCCCATTTTATTAACAAAATGCTATAGACGGATGAGTGTTGTTTTAACCGTACTGGCACTTTAAATAGGTAGGTACCATACTACTCTTTGAAAAGCAATAAATCACTATGTATACGTACTACAAACTTAATAATTAATGGAATATAATACTAAAAACTCATATTCAATTATAAAACATAGTTAACAATACTAAAAATACTAAATTGTACTAACCTAACATTCGAAAACAGTTATTATTCGTATACATTTGTTTTTATAAACAAATAAATAATACTTGTTAATATTTAAAATGTAAAAAAATATCTTATTCATTCATATGTCTAAGTCAAAAGGTCTGTTTTTGTCGTTCAATATTAAAAATGCATTGAAAACTAGGTTAGTGACCGAAAAATACAGTAGGTCAAGATACACTCTCGATAAACCTTTGTGTATCGTTTCACCGTTTTCCTCATTCTGAATTTTATCGAATACAATTTCTAAACTGTAAAATTTGTAAATACGTCTCTGTTTATTACCCACAATTGGCGAATTGTGGATGGTCTCTGCAGACCGTACACGATCCTCATGGCTGTTCTCCGCGTGGTATGGTTTCCGCTCATCTGCATTTTCTGGTTTATATATGCTGTGGTTTTTATTCTAGTCTCCTTATCTCCTGTATAAATATTCCTCTGCCGACACAATAATTATTTTTTTTAAAATAAATTCCTCTCCACATAGTACCACTTGGTCTGAGTAGCAAATGGCACTATATTCATTCATAGCATTCTGCAGATTTAAATTTTGAGATATTGAGGCTTGTACAGTAACTCATTTTGTATTGGATAGTTATTAAGTCAAACCATGTTCTTCCTTGCGATAAAAATACAACAAAAGAATTAATATTTATATCTGATATTGCCACCCGTTCTTTAAAAGAACATCGCCATGGAAAATACAACACATCTTGTTGTGATGTGTTAAAATTTTTAGAAATTATGTACATATTTAGATTGTTTAAATTCGAAAAAATATGGTGTGCAATTTCATCAAAATCCTCAATTTCCTTCATTGGAACTGATTTTTTTATCCTTTTTTTTTTGGCAATTTTCATATGAGATTCACAAACTAAACACAGTGCTTTAAAAAATAGTAATAAATACTTACTTTTTATCAAAGAGAAATGATTTTAAAAAATATTTCAAATCTCAAATTAGTAAGAATTTACTTATTTTTTATTTATACATTTTGTGAAATATCAAAATTAATTGTTTTAAAACAAATTACTTTTACTCATAATTAATAATAATAACATATATCTGTCTACATACCAATATTAGATAATATTTAATGAATCATGTAAAAAATACGAAAACATTCGAATTGTTGCTACTACGTTAGTTTCATATAGTTTAAACGGATAAAAACGGCAACACTGATAAACGCGCACATCCAACCGAGTTCGGGATGTGCTCAGTGACGGCGTAGACAAAAGTTTACGTGCAGTTTATAGAACGAATTATAATTCGACTATTTATTTGATTTAAAAATGTTTCAGATTAGTATTGTGGGGTACACGTAATATTACTCCTAAAAAATTGACCCCTAACTGACTTAAAGTTGTACCCTGTATACGTATTAGTAGACACTAGATCATAATTTACTTATTTATTTGAAATTATAATATCCAACGGGACTAAGTCCCAATTATAGGAGATTATAGGTAAAACAGAAAATCTTAACTAAATTTAAAAAGAAAAAAGAAAAACTAACATTTTATATAAAAATATACTACACAAAATAGAGCAATCAAAATATAAAATCCAGACAAAAGAACTAAAGTGTAAACAATAACAGACAAATAAAACAAATAAGTTCACTAACATACAAGATAAGGATTACATTTGCTAGACAAACAATTTTTTTATGTTATTCATAGAGTGAAAAAATATATCAAGTCGATCTTCATATTTTTGATAATTGGAAAATATTTGATATAGGGGAGATGCAGCAGAAAGAAATCTAGAATTAAGTCTAGGAACTAGTAGGAACATGATATAAAATCTTTGAAACTAATGAGTCTGCATTTAAAGTATTATTTATAATTTTAAAAATGAATATAATTGAAAACATAATTCGCCTACGACAGAGACTATTAGAATTAAAACAAGAAAGTAATAATTCTTGAGGTGTACGAAGAGGATAAAATCCATAACTAACAAAATTAATAGTCTTTAAAAATTTCCGTTGTACTTTATCTAATTGAATATTAAGAACATTATATATATAAATGGTACTTCAAACAACAGATGCATCTTCTAGTTTGCAACGCACAATTGCTGCATACTAGATCAATTTCGCGTCGACGGTAAGACATAATTTTACATTTACTTACATTCAGAGGTAGATTATTATTACATGAACACCAACTTGTGTAATCTGTCAAGGTTATCAGTAGAAGATTTAACTTCCAAGAACAACTTCAGGTCGTCCGCATAAAGTAAATAGTTGACACAGAGGCATTCACTTGAGTCATTAATAAAAGTAGTAAAAAGCAGTGGCCCCAGGATTGACCCTTGCGGAACTCCCGAAATTGATAGAATTTACATGATTGAAAGCCACGATACTGCACAAATTGGTATCTATTACTAAAATAGGCTTTAAATAATATTCATCATACTAAAGCAAGCGTATAAAATTGAAATGTACCAGGTTGACCAAATTTCTAGTTCTATTAGTAAAGTTAGACTTCGTACACGAAAAAAACATTGTCATAAAAATTCACACCTTCCTAAAATCGTGACAAAAAAAATAGTGTAAAATATTGACATTTATATTGCGATTATTTTACAATTATTGTGAAATTATTGCCAACAAATGTATATTTTACTCAAATTTGGGACAATATTGTATGAAAGTTTGATACAGTTTGTGAATTTTTATGATAGTGTTCTCTGTAATACAACGAAAAGTTGTTTCTAAAAAAAAGGAAAATTAAAAAGGTCAATAATTTTTTTAATATAATTTCTATATTTTTCTTCTTTTTGACCAATTTGATAGTAAAGCAATTGTTTTTAACATGTCTAGTCACATTTTATAGGATTTACCCTCGTAAATTAACCAGTAACTATAACAATGATCTTGGGAACGTTTTTTTTAATATTGTCGACGTAACTCCTTTTCCAATCTGTGAAAGTGCGAACTGGCGTAGGAAATCCAATTAATCAGAGAGTAATTGTGCCTCTAATTCAATGAGAAATGCCAGAACAACGGCTAGAAAGTGAAGAAGCGCCGACAAATTGATTCATTAACAGATTTTCGTGAGAATCTTTCACCCACAGCGAGCTGAGCAATTTACTGTAACAGTCGCTACAGTTTGCTTTTTAGAGCGAAGGTTATTTTTTACTAATCAGCCTCCTAATGTTTCAAATTGATTAGGACTGGTAAAGGCATGACACTCGGTTAATATTTTTTAACGCTACTTCATCTGGTAACAGTAAATACTACAGCGGAGCCGTTTTTACGCCTTGATTGGACTCTAATTAGTTTGAAGTGACCTTAAGCATATATTCAGTGTTTTATTGATATTATACCAGTATGTGCATGCTTTAATAAAGGTTGAAATTTACATTTGTTATAATTTGGGCTCGCGAAGTAGTAGCCTTAGTTGTCTGTGGGCAGAATTAACATATTTATAGGAAATCAGACAGTTAAATTATTTGGACTTTTTAGTTCCCGCTGGGATATTTATTATGTCGGGATACAATATGTGATTGTTGCGAATTGCACAAGGTGGTCTGTTTTCGTTAAAAAGGGGAATTTGCATCTAAGCAATTATTGCTCTACTAATGATACTTTAAAAATTATTCTGTACTAGTGGGAAGTTTATTTGTATAAAATCAAAATATGTATTTCTCGCTTCAAATTTAATATTTGTTATTTTGTATAGCAATCTCTGTCTCAATAACTCATTGTAGAAATTATATCGATGATTTCAGCCATAACAACAAATTTTCTTTTACCCTTGTTTCATGTCACGAGGTAGATGAAGTCATAACACATCTTAGGGATATAAAAAGTTACGATCCTCACAATATTTCATTAAAAATAGTGAAGAGTATTAAAGACACTATAATATTTCCTCTTACTCAGTTACTTTCTATGTCTGTCCCAGAATATTTTTCCTCAAAATCTCTAAATATAACTATCTTTAAAAAAAATAACACCAATGATCCGTCACATTACAGACCTATATCGATCATCCCCTGTTTTGCAAAAATTTATGAAATAATATTGAAAAACCAATTTCTTGTATATCTATAAAATAGTAATCTCTTCAGTCCCAATCAGTTCGGCAACTACACTTGATGAGGGTAAGTATGTGTGTTCGATGTTTGTTGGCCTCACCAAAACTTTCGATTGCATCTGTCATAATATACTTATTGATAAATTACAATTTTATGGTTGTACTCGCGAAAGCTTATCATTTATTCAGTCGTACTTCTGCCATAGACAACAATACGTGGTTCATAACAACTACAAATTAAAAACATTACATTTGATTTACGGGGTACCTCAAGGTTCTGTTCTGGGACCACTATTATTCGTATTATATATAAATGATTTCCTAACTTCTGTGAGAAACGACGTGTTCGCGATTCTTTTCGCTGATGACACTTATCCATAGCCAATAATGTTTTGGATGATCTGACGGTGAACATTCCAATAATTGAGGATGACGCATTACGTTGGTTAATTTCAAATAACTTATGCCTAAACCCATCTAAGATCGAATAATTGATGTTCAGCTTGCGTGAAATGGACGATGTAAACTGCAGTAAAATTTCTGGGAATATATTTGGATCCGAAATTGCAATGGGACAAACACGCCCACTACTTCTGTTGTAGTTGTATACTGTCCGTAGCCACATTAATTCTCATAATACTAGAAACTCATCACTTAAAGTAAAACAAACATATCCAGTTTTTTAATACATTACCAGCTCCAGTACGTCATCTCAATCCTATATTATTTAAAAGCAAAATAACACACGCATTTTATACTACGCAAGAAGTTTTAAGAAGTATTTAAATAGAAGAATATCTATCTATCTATCTAGCTGTCTTTACAACGAAAACTAGGGAAATGTTGACTATCAATGTGTACATGTGGATGGGATAACTTTAGCTTGACAGGTTGTTTATTAAATGTATTTTGCATAACTAACTTTCTGAAATAAATAAATTAATTAACTGTAGGTTTATCTTAAAAACTTTCGGGAGGGTATAGAAGCACTGAAAATACTGGATGCTGCACAGCAGTTCAGGGAGACCATGTTGAAAAATTCTAGTTAATAAACGACGTCAATTACATTCTTTTAATTAGCTAATTTTTCAAATTGCCCTTGCAAAAGTACTAAAGTCCCTACAAACGGTAGTTAATAAAGTCCCTAGATATTGATAAAGTTCCAAATCAACTGTTATTATGTTTTAAAGTTGACAATAGAAACCTTGTCCGAAAATTAGGATTTTGCTCCCCAATAGCAGTTGATTTGGAACTTTATCAATATCTATGGACTTTATTAAGTACCGTTTGTCAATGTCATTTAGTATTTTTGGAGGAAATTGACTTTGGCATAAGGCGTTTCTGAGGAACTGTCAAATATTTAAACCATCGAAATATATATTTTGGCGAGTACTGAGATTTTATTGGAATTATTTCGTGTAAAGTTTGTTGGATTGGAGACATTTAGTCTAAAATTGACCTACTGCATTTTAAGTAATTTTATCTTATTGTATTCTCGTAGGGTTTAGTTAATCACTGTTTTTGTAACACTAAAAACATACAGTGGCCCCAATATTTGTTCAACTTCTGTGGTATTGCGGGTAATAAGATCAATTACTTTACCCACTTTATAACTGTCTCATGATCTTATGCGTACGCTCATTAGTTAATCGGTAGATCTTATCGCTTTTCTCGCAACCCTTAAAGCAGGTCACCGGAGCTGCCTGGATGTGAATTTAAAATGTGTTTTAGGAAGTAGCGCATTTTTACACCACACGACCAGGTTTGCCAGTGAAGTTAATGAAATTTGAGATGAAAAATACTGTGACGATGCAATTTTGGAAGAATTATATCCTGTATATTTATAATATAATGCAAATGTTTTCATTAGCTATTTAAAAAATAAACAAATTACTTCTATTAGTGCATGCAAAACCAACATTTATTGTACTTTAACCCGTTAAAGCCTGAAGGGACGTATTTTTTTAATTTTTGAACGGCTCCAATGATTCAATAAAAGATCGAAGAAAAATTTAAAAATTACCTTATCCGACGTAAAATCATCTGAACTTTCAGACTCTGCGATCAAATTCCTCGAAAAATGCAGCTGGAAGTCACTATATGGGGTTTTTCCAAAAAAAAATCCGAATTTTTTACTTTTTTTTTCAAACTGGATTTCTGTATCGAAATCAGATAAGGATTTATAAGTGGAGTGAAAATATCGTGATATACGACCCTAAACTTCAAGTTGCAGGCATCCAAAAAAATTTTTATTTGATGTCTTAGCGACCAAACTGCCGGCGCAAAGGAAAAAAACCTCAAAATTTTTAAAAATTTTTTTCTTGAAAATGGTGTATCCGAAAAAATTTTATAGGACAAAAAGTTGTTAAAATTATGCAATCAATATGCTTCACAATTTTTTGAGACGTTTTTACATTTTTCAAATTTGGTCGTTTTTTGAAAAATCCAAAAAACATTCCAAACATTCTGAAAAAATTTGAGCGTATGTATTACTATTTATAGTAATAAAAATAAAATATAATAGAATTACAAAAAAAAATACAAAAATAAAAAAATTTACATAGAAACAAAAAAACAAAAAAAAAGCCTGAACAAGACTTTAGTTCGTCGACCTCCACATGTTTTCGGGATACAATATTGAATTAGCCAGTACATTTTAAACCTAACTACATATTCAAGCCAAGAGATTGGAACTTCATTACATAACCCATGTTTTTTTTTTCCAAATCCGATGAAATTTGAATCGAATATTCGTAAAAAAAATTGGGGTTTCAGAAAAAAATTTGTAGAACAAAAAGTTCTTGAAATTCATTAGAGAATACGCTCAAATTTTCTCAGAATTTTTTTAATGATTTTTGGATTTTTCAAAAAACGGCCAATTTCAAAAAAGTAAAAATGTTTAAAAAAATTGTGAAAAAATTTGACCGTATTCTTTGCACAATTTTACAACATTTTGTTTATAAATTTTTTGGAAAACTACACCATTTTCAAGAAAAAAATTCCTAAAAATTTTGAGTTTTTTTCCTTTGAGCCGGCCGTTTGGGTAGCTAAGACCTCAATGCATGCTTCTTTAAGTTTAGGGTCGTATGCCACGATATTTTCACTCCACTTATAAATCCTTATCTGATTTCGGTGCGGAAATCCATAATTTAGAAAAAAAATAAGTGAAAAATTCGGACTTTTTTGAAAAAACCCCATATAGTGACTTCCAGCTGCATTTTTCGAGGAATCTCATCACAGATTCTGAAAGTTCAGAAGATTTTCGGATATGGCAATTTTTAAATCATTTTACGATCTTTTCTTGAGTTATTGCAGCCATCGGAAACTGAAACAAATACGTCCCTTCACGCGTTAACGGGTTAACAGAGTATTTTAGATTTAAGGAGAATAATAATTGGCTATTTTTCTAAACAAAATAAAAGATACCTTTTTTTCGTCAAATTACAAATCAGAAGCAGGTGCATTTGCCTAATTTGAAAATATTCAGAGACAGCAAAATGCTTTCTGGGTTTCTTAGTGGCAGGGTCTCCTAGTATCCCCGCCACTGGGTTAGAGATATTTTCGTAAAACTTATATTGTTCAAATAAATTATTTTCTCCAGGTCTGTTATTAAATAGATATTTCCTGATTACGTCTCTTTTTTTTAGACAACGATTTTTTGGTAGACAATTTGTTTCCTAGATATCCTGAGACGTTTTTTTTTTTTAATTATACCGTAGTATGTCCCGTTTTTCGACGAAAGAATCCCGCTTTTTTATTGATAAAGTTTCAAAATCCCGCTTTACCCGAAAAAAAATCTGGCAACGCTGATACTGACTTTTACATCCTGTACATCTGGCTCAATATATTGGGTGTCCCAAAAAATAACTTCACAATTGAGTCCTATCAAACGTTTAAATAAAAGTTGTAGGATATCAAGAAGTTAATATGTTGGTGACCTTGGAAATAACCTTGACCTCATGTTTCAAGGTCAACTTGAATATATTAAATGGAACATCCTATTTTTTATGCCAGCAATCGATAGAGCCTAAATTTTATGAGTGAATATGGAGACAAGAAAAAACAAACTCATTTTCCTTCGCACAATTCGACAAGATATATTAATTAAAATTGTGAAGAAAAGTATTTCATGTAAATGGATTTTGACAAATTAGATGGTGACCCTGGACATGACCTTCACTACAAATTGCAATTTAATACATGCATTAGACTGAACCTATCAGTATGATCTTAGCAACAATTTTAGAATTAAAAGATCATTCAAATTCCCACAAAATTTGCTCAAACAGTTTTGGCGAATTATCCAGAGAAAAGTTAGTTTCACCTCCAAATGACTTATAAGGACATACCGGAAAAATTTTCTAACCCCATAATCTACATTTTTCCTTTATCGATTGCTGACATAAAATATAGTTACTCCACTTAATAATTTCAAGTTGACCTTGAAACTTAAAGTCGAATCCAAAGTTATTAAAAATGTGCGAATATCTGCAATACGATGGCTCTCTGGAGAATACAGCTAAATAACAGTGTAATAATAATACTAAAACCATATACAGGGTAAGAAGTTTGACTGCTACTACTTCAGCATGAGATAATCATAAATGAATAAAAAAGTTGTATATTACAGGGCGTAATATTAACAGCTTTCAAAATACAGCATAAACATTTACTAAATTTCAAGACAATTGTTTTTAAATAAATAAAATAAAATGTTGCGATTTTGTAGTACGAAGACAGTGTGCTTAAATTTTAACTCGAATTTTAGTACTTATGAATCTCTTAAAACAGGAACTTAACTTTTAATCAAATTATAAATTTGAAAAATATGTAAAGTACCCAAAGATTCTTGTCGTCCAAATAATCATACGTATTAAAAATAATGTAGGTACTTACCAAAAAGGAATATTCTGTAATTTTTAAACTCACAAGTACAAAACAAACTACAACATATACTCAAAATGTCCACCACCATTTTCGATGCATGCACGACACCTTCGAATCTAATTTTCGCGCATTCCCTGGAAAACACCTCAAGAAAAGGAAATAGTGGTACGCAAAAAACACTCTGACAAGGTCCAATTCCAGATACCAACTGAATTAAGCATAAAGAAGTTAAAAAAGTGATAAACATTATATTTTATGGTATTCTATGCACGCAGCTATGTCAATATTCGTTAATTAATCCAATTTTTGTACATCAAGTTGGAGATTTTAATAATTTTTTTCTCGGAAATGGTTGAGTTTAAGATCCATATTATATAAGGTTTTTTGTATATTTTAATATATTTTATCGTCCATTAAAATTAAGGCAGTCAATCTTCTAACACCCGGTATAGTTATGGTAGTCACCAAATGACGGTTTTCATGAATTTATTATATTGGTTATACTACATTTCGCACACCTCTTGTAATACCATTAGAGTGTTTGATTTAGTTTTTCCTACTTACTGCGCTTCAAATTTTTTGCAAAGGCGAAGCATTACCGGCGAGGTCAAATGAATTAAAAGCCAATTTTTTTGGCTCGAAAACGTATTTACATTATTTATCGACTGTTCGCATTATTTATCGCCTGTCAAGATCATATATCTTTATAGACAAAGAAGACAATGGAAATAATTGCGGATAATACCTCGTCCAGCTGGAAAGCAAAGGAACGGACCATTATACAGTGTGTTGAAAAAATATCTTTAACATTTATAGTGTCTGAATAAAAAGAAAAATTTTTGGAAATTTAAATGTCATGTGGGTGAATAGTGGCAGCGGCTATTACTCTTAAAAATAAACTTTTCTAATAAAATGAAAATCGGTTGGTAAAAATTTTCTTTTTCATAAAAAAACTTGTTGATAGTATTCATAACTTTGTCAGGTTTGAGCGTGGAAGAAACAAAACATTTACCTTACTAAAATACAAATTAAATTTACTCTTTTGTCGCAAACGGATATTTATTATAATATATTCTTCTCACATTGAAGTCTGAGTACAGATCATTTAGAAGGTGTCACTTCTCTAATAAATGTTTATAAAAACTTTACTTCAGTGTCAATGTATTTATGTCGACATTTTAGGAGCAGTATTTTTTTATACAAATAAAATGTGTACAGGGTAATTCACATAACATTCTTTTTTACTTTTCTGTCTAGGAAAATGGTAAAAATGAAAGTTTTAGGAAATTCTATTGCGATTTTAATATATGAAAAAAAAAACACTATTGATTGTTGCATTTCAAAGATATATACAAAATTTTAGTTTATTTCCTGCACATAATCAAGATGACTATGGAACCACTGCGTGGTAATGTTTTTGGCTGTTAATTTTACTACTGAAATCTTTAAATACTAAAAAAAATATGTTGTTATAAAATCTGTTGATAACATTTGGAACGACTGTGAACACTCTGTATGACATTTATAAATAGTGACCACTTGAGAATTTACGGTGCACCTAGTACAATATGTGTGACTATTGCTTAGATTGTATCTCAGCAGTATATCAGCAAGGATCAAGTATAACGCCGAAAATGTCATTTTTTTATATTAAAATATTAATATCTGTTAAACGGATGATTTTTGAAACATAGTACACCTATTACGAAAAAGTTGTATAATTCCATGTAAAATATAAATATTCACTCAAATACAGGGTTTTCCATTTAAAGAAATACAACTTTGGTCAGCCCTCCGAAAACAACAATAGAACAAATCACCCTGTATAAGTCAAATTATTTTTAAAATGTGGATTTTTTGAAATATGTTGCCTCAATTATATTCTAGCGATAAATCAACTTTGACACAGCGTTGACTCACCCTGTATAGCTGAACAAAATTTTGTATACCGCAACTTGGAAAATTTAAAATGCCGTGAATCACCTTGTGTGGATATAAATTAAGACATTTCTCATTAAGCAAATTTATACGATAAAGAACAAATTACTGATTGTTTTTAAATAAAAAACATGTCATCGACATCGACACATTTAAGCTACTTGCATACCTACCTCTATTCTGTGACTGAACTGGCATTTTCAATAATCTCCTAACAGATATAGAAATTCTTTCACTGTGTTTGAAATTCCTAAGTAATCCAGATAACCACCTGCAATTAACTGCGGTTAAGTTATATTTATTCATTCATATGTATACATTTAACTACTGGTAATAATAATATATCTGTTTATTTGTCAAGGAATTCATTACAGGTTTTTGCATTCGATATGTATATAGAAATATATAAATTCTTTTGCAGGTCAAAACAGTCGTTATCCCGTTATCAGTTAACTACTGTTTTGAATTTAAATGTTTTAGCTGTGGATGTGGACATATGCGTAATATGATCTTCTCTTCCTTGATGTTGGAATTATGACCATTTATAAAGTTACGGTGAATATCAAACCTAATCTTAAGTGAATTACCTACCTCAACACAATGACACATAAATTCTACTGGCCCTGCGGTTGAGTTCATTTTAAAAATGACTTATCTAAACTTTTCAATAAAATAATCGAAACGTGTAAGTCGTGTTTGTGAAAAATAAATGTGGGACAAGCGCAGCAGTTTCTAGATAATATTACAAAATATATAAAATTTATTCGAATATATACGTCTAAAATAATATATAGTTCCGTTAGTCATACAGAACCAGTTATTACAGATATATCTGGAAAAAATAGGCGCATTTTTGACCCCCTTTGTCTTAGATCAGTAGTTGAACCAGTGAATAGGCAATACTTCCTATATGCCACTGTGAATTATATCGAGAGAAATACTGAAAATATATAATTTTTGTATCATAAATATATTTAGATTGCTTGAACGGAAATAGTACAGGAGCGTATGTCATTTTCCATATGGATCATTTAATTTTTTTTTTAAATTAGAATAATATAGAAACCATACAATCGAATTAGATATAAACCCTTAAAACTTTAAAAAGTTATTAGTAGATATTTTGATAATATCAAAAAACTAACTCTAAAGAAGTGACGTTATGTTGGGAAATTTCAAATAAGTAGTAAAATTACGTGTTTTTTTTTCACTTTTTTTACTGCCCATGAAAATAACTGTACGGGAAGTTCTAATCTTAAAGAAAAAATAGAAAACCCTTTCAAGTGTATATCTAAAGACTTTTTAGGTTGGGATTACTGTCAAGGGTATATGTAACTCATTTCTTTTATTACGTTTAGATGAGTTGTGTGAGTTGGGGGTGGTGGTGACTGGTGGTGGTAGCAAAGTGGGAGAAGTAACTCAATGGCGAGAAGATAAAAGTCACTGTCTAAGTAATTGGGTGGGTTACTACTAATTATCTTATGGCTGTATAATATTGCTATAGGCAATCGGCCTATGATCAACTTTTCGCCCCTTGGGGGTCGAATTCGAAAGGGTTGGATGGGTTTTTGGGTTTTGTGCCCATTGAGATTTTTTATCAGCGTGTTAAGAACTACCGATTTGCCAAGTTTCAGAAAAATTTGCCGAAACCCATTTTCCATAAGGATTGAGCGTGGTCCTTACATATAATTTAATTTAAGTTATATTCTACCAATTTGTTAACTGTAAAATAAAAGTCGAACGCAGAAAAATCAGTTTTAGAAAATTGCGCTTTATTATTACAAAAAGCAATTGATGTTGATGAAATTAATGGAAAATTATTTATTAACTTTTACTGCTGCTAGCGCGTTTATTACATGAACAATGTAAACAATGATTACACATGAACAATGTAAAACTTTTTGAAAATAAAAGTTTAACCCTTTCTTTAATTGTCTCCAAAATCCTGGTCGGATACGTCCAATAGTTGATTAAATAAATCAATCAATCAAAAAGAGCGAATTCCCGAGCGGCTTTTGGCTGACTCTTGGACAATTTATTTATAACGCTGTTTTGCACATCCTAAAAAAGTTGTCTGTACTTTTCATGCGACATATGTTATCCATATTATTTTCGCCTCCTGATCACGAATCCTGTGTCAGAATTGATCACATCATAGGAATTTCCTAACCTCAAAAAACAGGTCAAAAATAACAAAAAAAAAAACGGCTAGGAAAAGTACACAATTTTTCTTTCCTATATTCAAATGTTCATCGCCGATCGTGAATTCCCGGTCAGAATTGATGGTTTTTTTTCTAACTTCAAAAAACCGGGTCAATTAAGGTCAGATATCACGAATTTTAAAAAAATAACAGAATCGGGCCATATTTGGTATACAGAGGTTTTCAGGGTCGCTGATCAAGGATCCGAGGTCAATTTTGCAAAATTCAAGATAGCGGATCCAAAATGACCGACCAAATTTCCAAAAAATAACATATATATTTGCAAAATTGACCTCGGATCCGTGATCAGCGATCTCGAAAACCCCCGTACACCAAATTTGGCGCGAATCTGTTATTTTTTAAAAATTCGTGATATATGACCTTAATTGACCCGTTTTTTTGAGGTTAGAAAAAGAACCACCAATTCTGACCGCGGATTTACGTTCGGCGGGGTGTTAACCATATAAATGAACATTTGAATATAGAAAAAAAATATTATTTATTATATTTCCCAGCACTTTTTCATAAATTTTTGCTATTTTTGACCTATTTTTTGAGGTTAGCGAATTCCTGTGATGTGATAGCTCAATTCTGACACCGGATTCGTGATCAGGAGGCAAAAATACATAGGTACTATGCATAACATATGCCGTATGAAAAGTACAGACAACTTTTTTTTGGTGTGGCTGTGTTATTATACAAAACAAATATTAATTAATTGTAAGAATAGTTATAATCGTGCGCTGGGCGACCCGTATCATATAAACTGTCTAAAGGCAGGCTATGGGCGATGACAATGCTACTATTCAATATCCGCGTCACTCATTCCCCCATGCCGTAATTTACTCCCGTGTTGGCCGCCTCGTTGCCATGACAACGGCCGTAAATAACACTACGAAGAGAAGCGGAATACAGACTGATTTCGATCTGCGTCACTTGTGTATACTATACGTTGTATCACAGACAATATAACGTCTATTTTGTCGGATGTTGTATGGTACGAGGTTGTTGTTCGCGCTCAACGATGGCAATGTTTTTTTAGAAGGCGTTCACCGCACAACTATTCTGTTCATTTCTGTGTATTAAATAAAAACAATACATTTTCAATATAGAATTATACTTTATTTATTACCTTTATACTAAGTCTTGAAAGTGGGGTTTCAAATTTCGAAAATTTTGAATGTCCCTACATGTCCCTGCTCTGTGCGAAAGACCCTCTATATGTATAAAATTAAAAATAATTTTAAATTGCACAACCAAACGGAAATTTTAGGTGAAGCGGTACGTCACTGATCTATAGTTTATTACAATTCCCTAATCGTCTGTTTCAAAATAACTGAATGAAATAAATAAAATATACACTTGTAATGACTGGAGAAAAAGGCCTCAAAATTCTTATAATTCCCTACAGGTAAATATTTACCTTAGACCTATCCTAGTGTGGATATTTAAACAAGTTTTTATTGCACTAGGTAAAGTACATTCATAGATTCAACCCTTATAAAATATGAATATAATTACACAAACATTTTTACTGTTCTTTTTTTTTAAATATGGGCTCTATCTCATTTCGAGGCAAAGTATAAAAAAAGTACGTATGCGTGTATTTTTTTTATTAGAACGACAATCCCACCTTATACTATTGGTTCTATTAACACATCGACTTCACCTTAAAGTCGACATACCCATAATGTTTTAATTTGCATCCTAAATGTTTTATAAAAAATCTTTATGTCTTCTTAAGGCAGTAAAAAACTTATACATATGAATTAATGTAACCTTTCAAATTACTACCACGAAACAACACCAACAACACCATTACTGTGTCTAATGACAATGTTATTGTCTTTTTTATGAATATATTGGTTCATTATATGTTGATTAGGCATCCCGACCGTTATTGTTTTGATATATATGTGTAAGTGTAGTTCAAAGAAAGAAGAAATAACAGAGTTCACAGCCCTGCAAAAATATTATTCCTTCCTATACTTCCAATCAGTCACAAAATGTATCTGAAAAAGAAAAATCAATAAACAGAATAAACTTTAATATTTATGTAAATAGCCTCCCCTCATTTATACTTTTATTAGTTTTATTTGCTATATTTCTGAGAGATAAATTCGCGACACTCGGTATTTGACATGTGATATAAATCAAATATATATGGACAAGTCTTCCTCGTTGGTATTTAAAAGGATAAAGAATATGTCGAGTCTAACAGGTATTATTCCTATGAGGTTCATATCCAGTTTTTAGAGATATTATCAAAAAGCCCCTGTAGCCATATTAGTAAGTAACCTTGTAGCAGTAATACATTAAAAAATTATATCACTCTTTCTCTCTTTCCCAATATAATTTACACTAAAACGTACACGATCATAGGCGGCTGTGAATCTACCGAGACAATAGAACAGCGGTCTGAAAAGTTGAAGTCCCCAACGCCGTCTACGTTTTGCGTTTCAAATGGAACATTTTCAGTTTTCTAACTGGCGTCATACTTAAAAAAACCTTTTCGTAAATAGAAATCTTAAAATTTAAAGGGATTGGTGACATTGATCAAATCAATCAATTGACAAAATCACTTTCCAAGCACTTTTACAGAAACTTATGCAATTATTATTACATCATATTATAGCGTTGTGTATAATTTTATTTAGCTTACCTTTCGAGTAATATATATTTTGTAATTATCGATTCAATGACAAAATCATTGAATTAATACTACGGTTAACGATATTTTTATGGCAGTTTTATGACACTTGCGAGAATACCCACTATCCAAACATAATCCAGGAATTTAATGGGTAAGAAAAGCTTCGAGTTGTGCTGTGACATAAAATTAATCTGAAATGAACTTATGAAATATGCATTATAATTTTAAATAAAAATGTTCATTTAAATGAGGCATTGTGACAAGTAGTACCCAGTTAAGTATTTGACAAATTTACAAACGACTCTAGTCGGTAACTCAATTGGTAGATTGCGGGTACCCAAATATGCTATTTTAGCGGTCCACATTCATTGGCGCACTTGACCCTTTTTGTTACTTGCTGTTATAAGTTATAACTAAAAAAAATTGTTTCGAAATACAAAACTTACTGTAGACGATAATTCATAAATTTCTTGGTTTAATTAACCCTGAAAGGTCACAGTTGGGATGGGTCGCCTTAAAGGTCACACTAGTGCGAATTAGGATTTTGCCAACTTTGAAATTTTATGTGTCCTTTATTTGTTAACGAAAACAACGTATTTATATCAAAAATGGGGTAAAATTTTCCGAGAAATCGAGTGATATAATTAGTTTTAAAAAAATTAATTTGTTAATAAAAAATGCGATTGAAAAAAAATATTTTTTGAAAACTGACAAATTCGTAATTTTTAAAAATAAATAATGGCTAGAGAAAAAGTAAAAAAGGATTTTGAAATTCAGTATATATTTTTAAGAAAAAATACCCCATATTGGTANAAAACATTGCACGGCTTCTCCATGAGTTATTTTGTTGTCGGCAGCTCCTTCGGTCTTATTTTCTTCTTCGGCTATTTCCACATTCTCTGAATTGTGCAAGATGTCATTGTCAGTCATTAAATTTATCACATCTTCCTGTCCCACCGATTGGGCCGGGCGAGACAAAAACCCAGTCGCACACGCAAACGCGGCAGCAAATTTCGCATATCACCCGAGCTCCGCGGCCACCCAGTTCGGATAAACGAGGCTCGTTCGGATAATGTCTTGCGTTTTTTTCCATTCGGTTAAGTGGATATTCGGATAAAGGCATGTTTGGATAATGGAGGTTACACTGTAGTTTACAAAAATTAATTTGTTAATAAAAAATGCGATTGAAAAAAAATATTTTTTGAAAACTGACAAATTCGTAATTTTTAAAAATAAATAATGGCTAGAGAAGAAGTAAAAAAAGGATTTTGAAATTCAGTATATGTATATTTTTAAGAAAAAATGCTCCATATTGATAAAATGATATTATTTTGAAGTTGTGATTTTTGGCTCCTTTTCTGTAACTTGATGTTTATTTTGCACTCTTTTGTATAAAAATATATAAATTTAAACATTATTATCCATAAATATTGATAAATACCTGTTACAATTAATTAAATTTTTAATGAAAAAAATGTGAAAAATTATTACAAAATGAATAAAAAAAGTGAGGTGAAAAAAGTCAGATATTTGCATTTCAATCCACTTTATTTCTAGATTATTACGCTAAAGTCACACTAGTGCGAATTCGCACGGATCGGACTTTTCAGCCAGATTGGGGCCAGCTATGGTGGGGCAACCCTAGCCAAAAAAGATGGAGCGAATTCCCACTAGTATGACTTTTGAGAGTTAATATAAAAATATTGCGCTTATATGTGCACGCATGTGACACACAAGACATAACCAATATTTTTCCCCTAACAAACAACAATTTAATAAATCACTCTCTTTTCTATTAAATTTAAGTACCATTGTACAAGGGTAAAGACGTCTAGACCTTTGAGTTTATTCGACATATCTTTTCTTTTATTTGATTACAGTCCACTAATTTTTATTTTGGGGTTTATTAATAAAATCCCAATACTTCCGGTTTTCTATATTTAGAATGTTGAAAAGTCGATAGTTTTTCTAATATTTCAAATTCGCCCTTTTCGTTGGAACACCCTGTATATAAAGTGACGAAGGTACTGGAAGACAATATCCTTAAAACTCCAGAATGGACGCCACTGAATATTTTGGGAATTGGATAGGATATTTCATAAAAAATATATATTTAGGAAATATTTGTTCCGAAGACATTTATTTACAAAAGAAATATTTTGAACTTTGACCCATCCCCACTGTTTTCCAAAAAATTTAAAATGTTTACGACAATGTATTTTTTGGATTTTTGTTATTACATTGAGCTTAAAAATTATATTTCAAATAATGGTTTTTTCTGTGACACGAATAGTTTTAGTTATTTTTAGATTTATTCAACTGTTTCTTTAAATCGACAAAATAATTACATACTTAAAAATGTTTTGTTTATCTAAGAAGAAAATTAAAATCTTTTTTTTGCTTAGAAATAGAGTTAGGCATTTACCCAATTCCAAAATACAGTGTCGTCGAAATTCTAGTTTTTCACTCCATTTTTCTCTGCTGCGCGAGGGTAACCATGACCACCGCTATAAACACTACAGATTTAGGGTCGAGCTACTAAGAACTCATGTATTCAGATTTTTTTTTCAAAGAATGTTGCAAGTCGAGTTAAAATTGACTGCACATTACAAATTTAACATTATTTCCTTCCTTTGATGTGTTTCATAAGGCTAATCTGTTTAATAATCTAGATAACATTATAACATACATTTTGTGATACATTTTTTTACTATGAAAATTTTTAAGAGGGGGGGGGGGGTGGCACTGCCCCAGAGCACCAACCGCCACTGTTTGTTCGTTGATTGACCAAAACCGCATTTTGAGTAATTTCTCAGAAAACCAATATAAAGAAAAATCATTAGAACCAACTTTTTTATAGTATGAATGCTGGATATTGTAGTATAGTCTTTCCAAAGTTAGATGAACATGTATAAAAACGCCTAGCAATAAAATTTAATGAGTTTCATAGGCGTCCCTAAAAAAGTTTTCTGCTAAAAGTAAAAAAATATAATAATTTGTTTACAATATGTAGAAAATTTCTATTATACTCGTATGTTCATTTGACAAACAACATATTTTAATTATTTATGTCCTCAAACAATTTTATTATATTCGATCATGGTAAATTTCGTTTTGTTCGGTTTCAAAATGTCTCCAAAATGCTATGTTGTAATAATATTAGTAAATAAAATCCCTCTTATTTCTGCCTTTCGCAATTGTAATATCAATGATTATATTAATAGAAGGTGCCTATAACAAATTAAAATTACCTGAATCACACCAAATTCCACATTGCTGTACTGCGCTGCTAGGCCACATGTCGATAACTGAATTTATGGCCAAGTCGCCCAGTGCGACCGTGTTTGTGCTGCGTTTGCACACGCACTCATTCTTCAACTGGGCGACCAGACCTATATATAGGTATGGCTAAATAAATATGGGAACAAATTTTTCAAATATTTCAACGCCGATTTGCTGCGTCAGCGACAGAACCTGGTATATACTGCCAATCTCTTGATTCTTCATTTGAGATCGAAAGACTACTAATTATGTACCAATATCGGTAAATATATATGCTTTCATTAGCCCAAGAAAAAGGAAACTGGTAGATTTTCAGCCAATTTGCGTTTACATGTATTATATTATCAAATAAATAAATTTTGTTTTGTTTTATTAATACTGTAATTTATCAAATTAATTTTTTATTTGTTATATTCATAAATTTTAATTTCCTTATTTACAAAAAGCATTTTTATTTTTTATTTATCACGATTGAAATAAAATTATTAATATTAGTGTCCAACATTCTTTCGACTTTTCTTCGACAATTAGGTAGTTATTAAAAATCATTTATGACGGTATTTCTTCATGTCAGCACAGATTCACCATTTGCAACCCTTATCTCCATGTTTTGAACAAGTAGATTGGGGACGTGCGCAAAAAGATTACTGTCGGCAACTATGGTTCTATGTGCGTCCTGATTTGTAGTGTGTATATTCGTCACTAGTTGACAAATGAATTGTTTTCTGTAATTTTCTGGGTGATTAGCTTTCAGATACGCATTTCCAGTAAATGTTATGCCATTTTTTTAAACATTAGCATACAGTAGGTACATATCTTAAAATTCAATAATTTGAACACTCGTGTCATTTTGAACTAAAATGATCTAAGGAAAACAACATGTAGTATAGAATATAGCTTTATTTTTCAAAAAACTAACCACATTTCTTATAAACGAAGCTTTGTAGGCAGTGCGAATTATTATATTGTTCTGTAGTTACATTTAAATTTTTTTTAAACGTTATTTTAATCATTCTCCCCGTCTGCCGCCACTGGATCCGCGGTGAAAAAAGACGCGTGGGCGGACACCCATTTCGCCATTTCAGTCGTGTAATTTATTCGACCACATTACAAAACTGCCGCACAATGCCTTTTTGAACACCTCGTATAAGCCTGGCAGCTCGCGGACGACCGCCTCAACAGAACGGCAATCGTAACATAAATTTGCGTTACTAATGAGTCCCTTTTTCACGGATAAATAAAATTTATTGCCCGGTGGTCAGTGTTGACTCTTTCAGATGTAAATCGAACGTAAAAACGGGCATTCATAACAGTCTCCGTCCTGTTCTCGGCGAGGTGTGCAACAAAAGCTCGTCTATGAGCATGGGTATCACCTGTGGAACATGGCATGGCTCAAGACACGGTGGAAAGGGAATGCTAAGACAATGCAAGCCATCATTGGCTATTCGTGGTCAAAATAGCTCTTCAGTATGCAGTGTGCAGTGAACCACTAGTGAACTTCAAGAGGTGATTGCCCTTCCTCTAAGTCCAATATACAAGGCTAATCATAATTGTGATTATGAACTTGTAAATGTAAGTTTGTTCGCCGAATTAAACTCGCGACCTATTTACTTATAAAATTCTCTTTTTAGGTCCGCGCAGCATTCTTTTATTAATTTCCAAAGGAAATTGATTTAAAATGGAGTGTTTCTGTTCCAAAGTATACTCTGTACACTGCAAAATTGTGTTCCTGGATGAGACTGAGTTAGTTCACGAGATACAGAATAACAGTACGGGGCAAGCTTTGCTGGACGTAGTCTTTCGCCACCTTAACCTCTTGGAGACAGCTTATTTTGGACTGCGGTACCTCGATCAAAATGGGCAGACGCATTGGTTGGACCCCACGAAAAAATTAAACAAGCAAATCAAAGGACCCGATCCCTACACGCTGTATTTCGGTGTTAAGTTCTACGCAGCCGACCCTTGTAAACTGTTGGAAGAGATCACTAGGTACCAATTTTTTTTGCAAATCAAGCAGGATATCTTGCAAGGACGTCTGTTGGTTCCCTTCGAGCTAGCATCAGAGTTAGGTGCTTATATTTTACAATCGGAACTAGGAGACTACGACCCCAGGAGGCACAGTCCCGGATATGTATCGGAATTCCGCTTCTTACCAAATCAGAGCGTGGAACTGGAGATGCGTATGGCTGAACTACACCAAACCTTGATCGGACAATTACCGTCTCAAGCGGAAATGAATTACTTGGACAAAGTTAAGTGGTTGGAAAACTACGGAGTGGATCTACACCCCGTGTTGGGTGAAGATCACGTGGAGTACTTCCTAGGACTGACACCAAGTGGTATAATAGTGTTACGCAATAAAAACACCGTTGGAAACTACTACTGGCCTAGAATTACTAAAATATACTTCAAAGGCAGGTACTTCATGCTGCGAGTGACTGACAAGAACAATGACGAGTGCACATATGGTTTCGAAACTCCATCGAAGTCCGCATGTAAACATCTGTGGAAATGCTGTGTCGAACACCACGCTTTCTTTAGATTAGTACAAGTAACCCCCACGTCCCCTGACATTTTCGCGCTCGGCTCACGTTTTAGATATAGTGGTCGTACGGAAAAACAAGCCGTTAGAGATGCTCAGATGAAGCTAAGACAACCCCCTACGTTTTCCCGTAAACCATCGAGAAAGTACTCGAGGAGACTTAACCTCACAAACAACGAGCCCCCTGTAGTGAATGACCCCGTGAAATCACCTTACGCCCAAGAAGTGAAGCATATATCTCTCCCCTTACCTGCGGACAATTTTGAAAGTGTATATAATACGAATACGTTAACTAGTATCTCTAATACCAAAAAATTCGATTCCCCACATAGTACGAGAAGTGCTCCTTGGTCTCAACCCCTCTCCAAAGGCTTATACAATAACAGTTCTGCACCTCCTAGTCCTCGCTCCGTTAGATCAGGTAGATATAGGTCCTCTTCCGTGGACAGTCAGAGTTCTAACGATTCGAGAAATTGTAAAAAGAGAAAACACAGAAGCAGGACCTCGGATAATGAAAGTGAGCTGTCGAAAAGTTCTTCGAGGTCCAGGAGGAAGCACAGGAAGAGAAAATCGAGAAGCCGGAAAGATTCCGGTTCAGAATACGATTCTAAGTCTACAGAACGAAGATCTAGTCGATCCAAATCCGATAATTATTACGAATTAGTTGATTCCGGACTGCAATGGCAAGAAGTGCAAAAGAACATCTCCAGAGACAGTAACTCGAATAGTATCCAACAAGCTAATGTGATCAGTAGTAGGAAAAACAACGAAAGGAAGCCTGAACCTGGAGACTACAACAGCACGGGAAGGAGAAACAAACATAGAAAGCACAGGTCACGATCACGATCACCAGGGGACTCCAAACCCTGGCTATCGAATGAGTTCAAGAAGCATTTGGAGTTTGACCTCGTAGAGACTACTGGATTGAGTGATTTACAACTTAAAGAAATACCGTATACAGTTGTCCAAACGAACTATTCCAAGCATGTTAAATTAAAACACTCAAATTCAACAAAAAGCGACGATAAGAGTCGTACAAGCACGCTTTCCTCATACTCACACCATTCGCATCATTACAACGACAAAAACCCTAGCTACAACCATCACGGTTTGTTGAACGATACATATTCTAATTTTTCATACCCTGATCATCATGACAGTAATAGTAATTCCATACTTGGCTTACCAGAGCCGTTACAACCGTCTGGTTACTATGGCGGGAGCCACCTGGGTGGTTATAGCAGTTCCATCCAGGAAAATTTCCCAAATTTTAGGATACACCATGAGCATTCGGACTCAGGTTTGGGAGTCGACCAGGATTGTGATGGAAAGCGACCGCATCAGAACAGAATGAACTGAAACTTAGCTTTAATATGTAGTTGAGTTATTGTCGTGTTACCCCTAAGTCTTTCCAAAAAATAACTTATAATTTGTATTATAATTTAATAATTTATGATTTTTATATTTTGTTACCTAATTTCTCGACCTGTACAGCTTCTCTAATTTTTTTTTTTCATTGTTTGACTTGTCTAAGTTACCTTATCTCGTTGGGCTTTTTAACTTATATTTTTGCTGTTTAATCCTTCCTCTTTATTCAGTATTTTAATTTTAACATTTCCTTACCTTAAGTTTTTTAAGTTTATATATTACAAATATATAAAATGTTGTTTAAATTATGTACGATGGAAAAAAAGACTATTTTAATAAAAAACATATTTATTTTTTATAATCCTAGAAAAGCGTTTCGCATTTATTTCTTATGTATCCGTTGAATATCGAATTACTTCTCAGCAGACATATGAATTTTAGTTATTTTAATAAAGCAGAACAGAAAGTACAGATCATTTCTGAGTAGGAGGATTACATACTCGATAATTATTGTTCTTTCGTGTCAGACTTCTGATTTATAGCATATATTAAACACATACTCATAAATAATTCAGAACGGGGTCAGAACAAAAGAAGGCTTGGATGTATGAATCATATAATACTGGGAATTATAATTTAAAAGAAATAAATTTTGTAAAAATTCTTATTCCTGTTATCGTGCAACTAAATATACTCCAACTTGTAAGTGTGGTTGCATAACTTATAATCCGTAAACGTATGAGTATATGTCACTCAATACTTATTTATCCGCTAGAGCTGATTTACTGGTTGCATATCATACTGTGTCAAAAACGGATTTATAAACTGCTTTTTGTACAGTATCTGCTACCCTGTCTCCGTGTTGCTAGATGTAAAATAATAATGTAAAGTAGTGTTAATTAAACCAGTGGTTATGCATTATTGCTGCTATGTACTCAAATTTATGTTATAATAAAAAATGTCTGAGAACGTTTTTCATGTTAGATTTATAAAAATTCTAAAATCGTAGTATCATAAATACCCTTTCAGTATCAATAATAAATACTTCTACAGATTTTTAGGTGATGTACTATTCAGAATACGTGAACATAAATGAATACTACTGTGCATTTATGTATTGTATTTAGCGTCTGCACGTTATATATACAGGGTGTTTCTTAAGTAGAGGATAAAAATTCAGAGGCGTATTCTGTGATCAAAAATTAAAAAAAAATTATCACATCACAATCGGCTATAATTTGTTGACGTAACTAATGTCTTCAGATGTCCCCAAACAAAAAAATCAATAGGGTTCATATCGGGTGATCTGGGTGGCCAAGGTTCTTGAGTGCCTCGTCCAACCATGTTATTGCCGAATCTTTCATTTAAAAATTCACGAGCAGTCAAACTAAAATGTGGGGAAGCCCCGTCGTCCATAAACCAAATTCTTTTCCATAGCGCATAGGGAACATCGTCAAGTAGTTCAGGTAAAACGTTTTCATGAAAATGTCTGTAGGAGGCACCGGTTAAAGTTCTTGGCCCAACAAGAAAATTTCCAATAATACCCACCCATACATTCAAAGAAAACTGATGTTGAAATCGAGGTTCCATTATGGCATAAGGGTTTTCATCAGATCAAATGTGTTTATTGTGGAAGTTCATTATAGCATCTCTGGAAAAATTAGCTTCGTCGGTAAACAATATGCCATCGGTAAAGTCAACATTTTGTTAAAATTTTTTGCAAAATCCACTGGCAAAATTGTAGGTGAGCAGGATAGTCTTGCGACAGTAAGGCTTGCACCCTTTGTATTTGATACGGATATAACTGTTGATGTTTCAGAACGGACCAAACTAATTTATGATTCACATTAAGATTTGCACCGATTTTTCTATTAGTACTAATATTTGGGTTTTCTTCAATTTCGTGTAGGATAGCTTCTTCCAACACAGGCATTTTAATATCAAAGGTCTTTTAGGAATTGGACCTTTCTGAAATGAGCCCGAGTCCGAAAGACGTTGAAAAACATTTCTGAATATTCTTGGATTCGGATGATTTGGAAATCATTTCATAGGTATAGGTATATAAATTCGCCTAGTCTACGTTCTATTTCCATATACAAGACCATAAATGTAAACCATATAATAGCCATTTTAGCATTTCAATATGTATAAGCCATTATTAAAACATAATCTTTTTAAAAAATAAGCTTAATTTGACAATACACAATATTAAACAAGATGACGGCTTCTTATTATTCTTGTTTTGCATGGCCTCCATAAGATATGTCTAAGTATTTTAAGTAACTGTAAAAATGCACTTGATCAAATAAATCAATTTTGTTGTTAATCGATTTGGAATAGAAAAAAGTTAAAGAAACAAAAAGTGAAGATAATACAATGGCACATATGATGACCAATTTTATTTGTATTAATGATACCCACACCCCACACCTCCGCCATTGGTAAGTTCCTAAAGCTGGTAATTTTTTGTTTAATACCTACTGTCATATTAAATACGAATACCGAAATTGGTTAAATTACCTCAAGCGGTTTAGAAATTAAAAATTAAAAACTGATTTATTTAATTTTTGACACGCTGTAGCTGGACAATGGCTGTCCTAAGATCCCACATTTACGTAACAAAAAAACCCTTATTTTTGCAATACGCCCCTGGATTTTTGACTTCTACTTAAGAAACACCCTGTAGTGTAATAAATTAATTAAGTAGGTATTTGTTGGAACCATTATTAGACTTGTAATAAAACCATTTTTAAAGATCTTTATTATGGTAGGAGTTACGATATAGGTGCATTTTATAAGTACAGAAATATGAATACGTATTTACAAGTGCTATTGATAAATAAAGTTGCATATTTCTTTTTTTAAACCGAAATAGACTTCAGTAGCAATATTTTGCAAGTAATTAGTCAAAATTAAGGTTACTGAATACTTTGACATTAAAATATACGACAGGCTGTTTGTGTTACTTTCAGCATGTAATTATAATCCAAAAATCAGTGGGAGATAATAAACAGGTCAGCACTTCAGCTGAAACTCGAGGTCTGAAAATATTTACGCGATATACCTATCTCTAGAAAATAAGTAATTATTCACGTATGTCATAAGAAGTCATAAACAAATTAGAGTTATTATTTACGATCAGAAAGTTTTATGAAAAGACCATGACCCATATTACAGAAATAATAAAAAATGAGCTAGGCATGCAATGTTACAATATTAATAGTTACACCCGCGTTGCAAGCATTGCGTGAATAAAAAATATTAGTCAGCAAAATTTAATAAAAAATATAAAAATAGTCGGCTAATAAATAGTTTAGGGTAAAGCAAGGAATAGTTACTACAATAAAATTTAAAATTTTAATGATTACTTCGTTCAACTAATGTATGAATCAGTTTTATTTCTTTTGAAATAACTAAGACATTACTAAAATGTTGAATTAAAGTTGGAGCTTGCAATTGAAGCTAAAAATTACAAGATGTATCTATGGTAAATTATAAAATGTGGTACAAAAAATGTAAACAGAGTTAACAACCAAGATTTAAAATTTCAAGGGTGTTTGCGGTTTTGTAGAAAGTAGGTAACATTTTTGTTGAAATGTTTTTAAAGTAAAACAGCAGTGGAATTAATAATATTGCATTTAAGGAAAATGTGTTTTGTACCGATTATAAAAATTAAGTGATGTGAAATGCAATCTTTCTATTTGTAATCATCGGAAACTTTGTGGTGACAATAGACCAGGGCGGATCTGTTTTCGTATTCGAATTCCTTGGCTCGCGAGACATCGGATTTAAAAAAAGATCGAAATTGGTCCATTAGAAGCCGAGATAATGCTATTTTTTTCGTACCTTCGCATTTTGAACCTCCGAATTCAGTCTCGGAACGAAAGCCCCCTCCACCACTTTTCGTGTTTTGAGTCACTTTTCGCGCGTGCGAGCGACAGCTTTTCCTTTGGTTTATCTGTGTTGCCGATAATTTATGAATATGAAATTTTTTTCCAGCTTAGAACTTAGGAAAACGAAGCCACTGGATCAAAGATTATTGCTAAATTGTTTATAAATTAACGGTAAATGCCGATAAACTTTGACCGCTTATATCTCGAGAACCAATAAACGTTTTTTTTTTAAAGAAGCGTCTTTCCGACTACTTTAAAATTATAATTTTTGAAAAAAATTAAATTGCAAATTGATAATTGTTTAAAAATTAAAAAAAAGAGTGTTAACTTTAAAAATTTACTGTGGTCGTCCTAATCAACCGATTTCAATTTTTCAAAAACCATTTGAAAAGTTTAGCCGTCTTTTCTATGTGAAAAAGTATCAAGTATCTAGATGCTTTATTTGAGGCTGCGCAACATTTTGAAAATTCGAAAATTTTTTATCAAAATTTAAAAAAATATATTTTGCGAAAACTATATAGCCGATTTTAATGAAACTTGGTGTGTTGTTTTGTTATACTCTAAAGTTTCTTTTACCAAAATTAGAATGTCCTCGGAGCAATTAAAATATTTTTAAAAAATTATCCAAAAAACTTATTTATTTTCCCTTTTCTTCATCAATTATTTTTAACATTTTTAACTTACAGTATATTGTGCAAAATTCAATTTTAAAACTTTTTTTCCTCTTCAATATTTTTCCAAAATGCATTAAAAAACAGATTTTGTTATCTTTACAAACTCTTCTCTGTATTAGTTAGCACTGATAAACGTCTAGAGATCGGCATTAAATCTAAGATGCACCAACAAACCAATGAATTCAATACAATAAATGTTTTATGACTTGCAAAATTAAATTATAATTTATTTGTTTACTTCCTACTATGTTTATACCCAAAAATTATTGTTCTTAATGGTAGATGGATATTGGATATCTGACAGTAGTTTTCTATTAGGATCAACTTTTCTTAATAACGATTGTAGATTGTATAAAATAAAGGTACTTTACTCTTGAGCAAAATTTACATTTTTCGACAAACCTCGTATACGACTGCAAAAAATTGAAATCTGATTGCTTCATTTTGGGTTTTAGGCCATGCAGAACTTTTTATCATGCAAGAATAACTTTTTTTCATAAAACTAAAAATAAAAATTCCCATATGGTGTCGACTTAATTGAACACACTGTATATTCTTATAATGTAAAGAGTGTAGGTATGAGAAAGCAAGGGTTGTATCACTTTTTGTTTTAATAAAATTACATAAAAGAAAACCCTGCCTACAGCCAACCCTGTACCACATTACAGCCTCCCTAACATTTCCGATCTCTGATTAGAACACAAGTTATCTCCCGTTTAGCATCAAGTTCGTTTAAAAAACTAGTTTCAATGCATTGGAGAAGCGAATCAACTCCAGCTGCTTTTTCGATCAGCTCTAAACAGGCCATAAATACCAATTTACGCGAGAGCATTACAGATACATATCTAGAAAATGCAATCAGCACTTTTGGACCATAAATCATGAATAAATTAATAAGAACGACGCGCCACCTACCGCTTTGTCGTCTGGCTCGTATGAAACGGTTGAGGGTGGATTTTATGTAGGAGGGGGATGATATCTCTTATGGGTTAGCACGCCCATTCGTTCTGCGGGACGTCTGGGGGTGAAAACGGTCGAAAAGAGTGAAAATAATCAGATCTGAGTGGCAATGTTTCAAAATTAGATCGCTATTTATGATAGCTACGTTAATGTTGATATACGAGAATCAGTGGTGCCATGGAAAAACACTATTTGAAAAGTTGGCCTTTATGCAAACTCACTTTTGAAACTAATAGTTAAAATTTAGAATTTTTTTTACCCAATAAACTGTTCAAGAAATTGTCAAAACACGCTACATTTGTGGTAAATTTTTTCCGTTTGCATGAAATTAGGCAATTTATCAGTCAAATTTAAGACTCTAAAGAATAAAAATCAATCATAATAATAGTAAACCATAACCAGCCAATGCCAGTACATTGTCTAAAGCATTTATTTGTAGCAAAGTTTAAGTTTTTTCTTTATTCCTTGGATATGTCACCAGTTCTGTAAAAATAAAAAAATAATGAAATAAAGTCTGGCTCCAAAAGGATAAGTCACTTGTCATTGGTGTAGTGGTTAGAATTAATTAATATATAAATCCAAGTCAATAGTGGTTATAAAATCACTGTCGATACAACAGTTTTAAATTAGACAGAACCCTACATTCAGTTCTAATTAAGATCCAGGGAACGAATTGGCTATTAAATTGTAAATATAATTTTAGTGAGGCTTTCCAAACCTCATTCCAACTAATTTCATCCATAATGTACGTACATTTCACACTATGTGCACAGTAATGGTTGATATTATTCTTTTCTACATGATCCGTTAACTGTTTGCTGTTGTGCATTTATGTGATAATATTTAATATTTAATTTTAGGGAATAAATGTATTTCTTAGAAGATTTTTGCTTTAACGGCTTCTAAATAATATTAGAAATGATAATTTTTCTATGCAAATAAAAAAAACGTGGGCTTAATTGTTATTGCAAAAAAGTATAAAAAATAGCAAAAAAATTCATTTTTTCTTGGATTTCTCGTCGACAACTTAGCAACTATTAATTTTAGACAAACATGAAAGAGGAAAAAAGTTTTGTAATTAAATTTTGAACAAGATAGTTTTAAAATATGGTTGGAAAGTACTCGGAAAGACGAGTATTTTAAAAAAAATCTGATAATCCGCCCATTATTTTCGGAGTTATAGCCAGTTAAAGTTAACCCTTATTTACAGCAAAACTATAAGGGTATAAGGGCTGTTTTTTGAACTAATAGGTTTGTCATTCCGAGTACTTTCCAGATATAAATTTTCAAAATTTGCAATCTTAAATAACCACAAATTTTTTTAGATAAAATAATCAAGAAGTTTCCGAGATATTCATTTTTTCCGATCTGAAACACTTTCTTTTCAAAGAAAAATTCTACTTAGGAAAATCATCGTACAGAGTTCTGCCGGTGATAATTTTTTTCGTTTTGACATATATTTATTCTGTAAACTTTGATAAACCTAGGAATGTGTATTCGGTTGTAAATAGTTAGTTGTTCAAATTTAATTTAATTCCCTCAAGTGGATATCTAGATTTTTGGAAAAAATATATTTTATTTTAAAACTTCGAAACCCTATCGCTAAGGAACGAAGCGAAATCGGACCCATGTTGACATGAAAAAATAATCTTGTTTTTAGGTTAGGAATATGCCTCCGAGCGTTGGCCCATGTTTTCTGAAACACCCTGCGTAAATAATTATTTAATTCCGGAAAATTAATATATTGACTGCGATGGAAATGAATTCAATTTTCACAATTATATCAATTTAATAATTAATTAAACAGTGAATACGAACTAAATATAATTATAAAGATTTGACATTTCCAAAAAACTAGCCTTCTACTCGTTTCAAGGAAGCTTTTTCTCAATGCATTATTGTTTTGCACTGATTAGTAGAAAATAACAATAAAATATATGAATTTTATTGTTGACATGTCATATTCGACAGATGTAGTGCCTGATTTACCTATAGCCTGGTGTAGGCTGCAGCCTACAGGCCCCCATCAATTAGGGGCCCCCATTATGTTAACAATTTTTTTTTATGAAAACTAATTTTTTTTAAGATTTTTTTTAAGACCTTCCCATCATGAACAAAGGTTTTTTTTTCTAGAATAGGCTCCCACCAATTTTCAGCCTACAGGCCCCCACCACTGTAAATCGGGCACTGGACAGATGAAACATATTTTCACTCGAAGAAACAGAATTTTGCACATTTATACATTATTCTCTCTTTCTCTCTCTTTATCTATACTATATTCTTTATTGTTTTTGTACTTTGTATATAACTTGTGTATATTCAACAAAATATGATGTTTTATTAACCTTTTACACATCATTTCGAGTATCACCTTCCTGGGTTGTTGTTCGGGTCCCGAAAAACCATGTATAATATTTCCAAGCACCTCAAATTCATCGTGAAACATAAAACTGTCAATGAAGCAACCGGTATGGGGTGCTACCCATATTTGTACAGGGTTCTGTATTTGTTTATCTACTGTACTTATTAAACAAAGTTTGTTGTTGCTCGACGCGGAACATCATAACTTTATTTTATAGGGGTCGTAAAGCAGCTATTTTGGCGATGTTATTAATACCCGTAGGTAGGTACACCTGATCTTTCTTATAACGGCCATATTTTTACGTGTTTTTGTGGATCAAGGTGTAAACACATTTCTGGGATGTCCGTAGAAGTATACGCGTTCTTAGACTAAATATTTATCGTTAGCCTTGCACATACACCTCGATAATATTTCGCCGACAGGGACGGACTGATGATTGATTGTAAAAAATAAAGGTACTTTACTCTTGAGCGTTTTTCGACAAACCTCGTATAGGACTGCAAAAAATTGAAATCTGATTGCTTCATTTTGGGTTTTAGGCCATGCAGAACTTTTTATCATGCACGAATAACTTTTTTTCATAAAACTAAAAATAAAAATTCCCATATGGTGTCGACTTAATTGAACACACTGTATATTCTTATAATGTAAAGAGTGTAGGTATGAGAAAGCAAGGGTTGTATCACTTTTTGTTTTAATAAAATTACATAAAAGAAAACCCTGCCTACAGCCAACCCTGTACCACATTACAGCCTCCCTAACATTTCCGATCTCTGATTAGAACACAAGTTATCTCCCGTTTAGCATCAAGTTCGTTTAAAAAACTAGTTTCAATGCATTGGAGAAGCGAATCAACTCCAGCTGCTTTTTCGATCAGCTCTAAACAGGCCATAAATACCAATTTACGCNATTTTCACGCTTCTAAACAATTGCAATAATTTAATGTTTTTTTCAATCGATTTTTTAGAAGTATTACACCGATTGCCAAGGACAAATGTGTAAAAATGCTTACAAAACAGTGAAAGTAGACGAGTTCAAAATCGATTTTGAAGAAGAATGTCAGAAGAAAGTGTAAGAGAACTCGACAATCAGATTTCAGTGTCGTTAGAAAATGATATTTTACAGTTGCAAAAGGAAATCGACGACCAACTAGTAAAATAATTAGATTAGATTAAATGTAAAAAAAAAATGAAATAAATAGTAAAATTTGAAAAATCATGAAAAGTGTGTACTGTTTATTGAAGTATCCAAAAGATTCTTATACTTTTTATGTAAAAAATAATAATTTTTAGATAAATATTTTAAGAGTAACCGAAAAAATTAAAATTATAATTATTCACAATTTATTTTTTTTTAAAGATTTTTAGAAATTGATTGTACAACTAAAAATTAATACCAATTTTCAGTTGTTTATTTAAATAATTATTGTTTAAACAATTTTATAATATTTAAACAAACTTACTAGTATTACCAAAAATTTGAAAAAAACATTAAATTATTGCAATTGTTTATAAGCGTGAAAATTGCGAAAATGTTTAAACAATCACCACGGCTCACCTAATCGTCCGATTTGAATTTTTCAAAAAGCATTTTAAAGCTTGAGAGCTCTTCTTTTTGTGGTGAAATTTTCAAGTATTCAAAGGCTTTAGATTTTTAGAAATTTGATTTTGAAAATTTTTTAATTTAAAAAAAATAAAAAAATTAAACAATTATTATGTAAAAACTATCGAACCGAATTGGATGAAATTTGGTGTGATGATTCTATGCACTAAGAAGTTTAATTGGGAAAAGTATGAAGATCCTAGGTATTATTCAAGTGTCTGAAAAAAATTGACAAATAAACTAGCATTTTTTGCAATTTTTTAAATGATTTTTCCGATTTTTGCAATAACAATAATTATTTTTTCGAATTGCAACTAACTCTATCTTGATCAAAATTTAATTACAAAACTTTTTTCCTCTTCCATTTTTGTCTAAAATGAATAGTTGCTAAGTTGTCGACGAGAAATCCAAGAAAAAAATGAATTTTTTTGCTATTTTTTTATACTTTTTTACAATAACAATTAAGCCCACGTTTTTTTTTTATTTGCATAGAGAAATTATGATTTTTAATGTTGTTTAGAAGCCGTTAAAGTAAAAATCTCCGATCATATGCGTTTTACCCAAGTATACCCTTTATAAAACAGATACCGCCTGGACTAAAACTATAAGTCATTGCAGTCATCTCAAATAGTTAGTTGCTTATTTTATTATTATCACCTACTTAATTGGCACATCTTCTCTTTTCAGATATTGTTTAATACACATTCGCATTTGCATTTTCAAATGTTTTTTTTTTCGCTAAAAACTTTGTATTCTTGAATACAAAAGTGATATTTCACAATATAAGGGTGATTCAGTCACAATGTCATTAATTTTAAGGGAACCTTAATTACATATTTTTCAAATACATAATTTGATTAAGAGTTAAGTTCCTGTTTTAAGAGATTCATAATTACTAAAATTCGAGCTAAAATTGAAGCACAACATTATCTTCGTACTACAAAATCGGTACATTTTATTTTATTCATTTAAAAACTGGAAAACAAATTGTCTTAAAATTTACTAAATGTTTCACAATAATAGCTGTTTACATTTTTTCCGTAGGACAAGTCTGCCGCGTGTACACGTGGTGTGCATCAGCAGGTTAAGCGCTGTTGTCACGTTGTGATGAAACTCCCCAATGTTAATACTCGCTGTATTTTAAAAACTGTTAATCTTACGCCCCTGTAATACTCAACTTTTTGTTGCTGAAGTAATGTCAGTTAAACTTCTTACACCCTGTATAATTCAAACTGCTGTGATTTTAACAGAAAGTATCATTTGCCCATTTAATTTGAATTTTAAGTTTATTTTATGAAAATAAATCTATTTCATAACAATTAAAGAAGCCAATTTGAAAATTCCTAGGTGAGACACATAACTTTTTTCGTAAATTGCAAAATCGCTTTCCTTCTACAAAAGTATGTTCACAGTACATAGGTATACCCTAATGTTTCATTTGGGTCCCATTCTTGTCGAAATAGTAGGTTGCTCCTCAACTAAATTTAAAACGAAATAGACTGCTGGTTGTATTGCATTCTGCATACTTTCTTCATATCCCCTTTCCATATGTATGACGTGATCTCTAAGTCAATTTCTTAATATTTATTTTTTTATACAGTATGTTTGGTTTTTTAGGCGTTTTCATTTTTTTTTAAAATAAACCACTCTTATCTTTTGTAATTTTTAATTTTTCGTTGAATAAGGCTTACTCTTATAAATCCAGTGGTGTCCGGTGAAAATTAAAGTCGTCATAATTTGATTTTAATAAAAAAATATTTGAAATTCTTTAAAACTTGAAATTAATTCGATTTTTTACGTAGACATGTAGGCCAGGCCGGTCCTGCCCTGTAAACCTATCCTTAATGTTAATCAGGTGCCCAAATAAACGGCCGTGAAAGTTGCTCATCTAAATACACTTTCTGCTCGTAATAACAACGATACCCTGATTAAATCTGTAAAATAAGCACAAAGTCATTTTCCGGTAAAATTAATAGGACCAATCAATTGCACAGTCTATAACTGATGGCTCGCTATTAATTAAACATTTCTCAGAAATCGCAGTCGGATTTAAAATCACGAACTCCTGTGAAATTTTCGGTCTTATAATTTCCATACGTCAACTTCTCATTAAATAGAGCCTAATATTTATGCTTAAAATACCGGGTATAATATTTCGGTACCTGTAAAAGTCAATTTGTGGAGAAATTTTTAGGTATGTGTATTTTTTTAATTAATAATAATTTATGGATTTCATATGGTTTATTAAAAATTTCAGTCGTTATAATATTTGTACGTCATCGTCGCATCATTAACTGAAACTAATATTTATGTTAGAAATTACTGGGTATACTATTTTAATACCCGTAAAAAATTAATTGTAATAAAATGTAAAATTTTTGGTGGTACCTACCTAACTTTTTATATTCAATGAGAATTTTATGTGATTTTTATATCACTAAAATTGCAATCAATATTCCTACATAGGGTGACGGGAAATAAAAATAAATAACTAAAAAATACAGGGTCGCTACTATGTATGGAAACGGTCGATTATCTCCTAAAGTAAGATAGCTATCGAAAAATCATTGACACAAACGTTTTAGGGTTTTTAAAAATCAATTGCAATAAATAAAAATTAAGTATACAGGATCAGTCAAAAAGTTATGACGAAATAAAGCTCATTTTTCTTTAATGGAACACCCTGTGTAACACAACTCGACAAAAAAGATCGAGAAAATTACCCCTGGAGTCTGACAATGTCTATCATATGTTGTCGGGGTTGCTGAATCCAAATTCCATTTAACCCCAACACCTCAGGATTTTTCATAACCTCAAAAAATAGTTCCAAACAAAATTCTAAACAAAATTCACATAGCACATCATGTATCTAAACTTAATCGCTTTGAAGATATAGAACTTTGAAAATCATTTTCTTACAAATTACCTATACAAAAATATTTTAGTCCATTAAGTTTATAGTCCATCAAGTTACCATTGAAAGTTTCTAACTCCATAACAACGGCGCGTCATTCTTTTATCTTAACAACACATGTCAAAAATACATGTAGTGTGAATAATTTTTTAGCAAAAATTGCACGTTTAAGTGAAACCGAGCGTATTGAAGTTTTATTGATCATAGGATATAGTGATAGAAAACATTGCAGAGTTTTCATGAAACTGGAGGTGTTTTAGATCGACGAAAAAGTGGAAGATCCGTCAGCGTTGCCAATGAAGAAAATTCTTTGAATATCATGTTAAATGTGGTAGAAAATAAATAAATTCGACACAACAGAGGGCTTTAAATAATAACATGGGTCGATATTCCATTAAAAAATTTGCAAACAGTAAAAATTACATCCATATGAAATTCATTTGTTACAAGAATTGAGTGAAGACGATTATGATCGTAGAATCAAGTTCTGAGAAGTTATTATGGATAAATTAAACAAAAATGTCAACTCTGTCACCTCCATATTGTTTTCCCACGAATATACATTTTGTTCAAATGGGCACGTAAACCGACACAACTGTAGGCATTGGTTAGACCAAAATCCACATTGGATGGAGGAAGTTCACGCCCAACGACCACAGAAAGTAAATGTTTGGTGGACACGTCATGGGACCCTATTTTATAAACGGAAATTTGACCTCTGAACCATATTTATTACTTTTGCAAGAACATATTATTCCAGAAATTCGACGACGATTCCCTAACAATAACAATCCAATTTTACCTGCAGGACAAATATGGGTTCAACATGATGGGGCTCATCCATATTTTGGACGTGTGGTACAGGCATATCTAGATGAAACTTTTCCTGATAAATTGATTGGACGCAGAAGGGCAATTGAATGACCAGCTAGATCTCCCGATATGACCCCGCTTGATTTTTTTTTGTGGGGTCACAAAAAATGTAGTCTAGTTACTTTCAGCTCAATATCTCTAGGCTAGGCTAGGTAAGTACATGATGTGCTATATGAATTTTATTTAGAATTTCGAGAAATTGAAATATGGAATAATACACAGCGTGTTCAATTAAAGAAAAAGCAACTTTGTTTCATTATTACTTTTTGATTGATCCTGTATACTTAATTTTTCTTTATTGTGATAGATTTTAAGAAATCCTAAAACCCCTGTATCTTATGATTTTTCGATAACTATCTTAGTATAAGAAATAATTGACCGTTTCCATACATATCAACGACCCTGTATACATATTCATCAGAACAAATAAACAATGTTATTATCTGAAATTGTTCATGTGCGGCATTAGCTTTTCAACGTTGATATGGTTATTATATGTAAAAATAAATTTAAAAATTAACAAACAACACCTTGATTCAAAATCATACAAAAGTTATTTTAACTGAAAAAGCGCAATAAAGAAAATAAATTATAAAAATTTTAAAAAACATCATCGTATCACTTCACTTTAAGTTAGTTAACATTTCGAAAATCGATCTGTTTTCTTTCTCAAAATTAATAGTTTAACTGTCTCCTTTACCTACTTAAAGAGAACCATTAATTTTGAGAAAGAAAATGGATTGGTTTTCAAAACAAATTACGAAGCAAAGTGATTATAGTGATGTATGTTTTTTATTTATCTGCTTTTTCGCTGTAGGAGTGTAGTTTTAAGAAAAAAATTACCTTGAGAAATGCTATACAATTTTCGTTGGTATCTACACTTTATATTTTTTATATCAAATTGTTTAATACAATTTCGAACAAAACAAGAAATGAAGTTCTAAAAAGTCTGTTTCTATTTTAATATTTGTGCCCTATTTTGATCCTATATTTTCATGAACTACTAGATTACCGTATCGTTAATCGAAAACAAAACTGGATCAACGCAGCTACCTATATTTCGAACAGCACTACTATTGTTGTGTAATGGAACCAGGGGGATTAACAAACAATGAGCAACACACTTATTTAACTAACAGAACAAAAAATAATCTTGATACAATAAAGAACTAGAGAAAGCTTTTCTAGGTAAATAAAAACCTACTGAAGTTCGTTCGCATTCCTAGCATGCTTCTAGATATTCTTCGTCGATAAAGTCGTCGCTAACTAGATATTTGGTAAAAAAAGGAGATTACGCTATGAAATGTACATAGGTGGTTTCTTTGAGAACTTGACAAATTTCGTTTTTGTTTCGGAACAATATCTTTAACGAATTTTTTTTATGATGTAAAGAAAATAGATCATTTATTATTTTATTATTTTTGCTTTACATTTTAACAGCTAAGTAAAATACATAAAATATTCATTCATAAAAGATTTGAAAAGTCGTAATTGGAATAAGTAAAAGAAACGTTAAAAAAAGATTTATGTACAATTAAACGTTATTCGAAATTAGGGTATTAGAAACTAGTAAATTTGATAAAAATTTCGATAACTACGTAAACCTTAGTGACTTCAGTGAAGTAATACTATCTGAAATTTATACAGGGTGTCCCATAATTAGACTGCCTAACTTCATAAATATATTCAGTGTTCGAAGATAAAATCAGCATGAGACCCACAATCATGGATCTCTTTTAACAAGAGTGTCGTACCTATTGATAATTGTTCGCTTTTATATTTTCGTGAAATGATAAAGCTTTCAGTTTTACTCCAAAACGGTACGTTTTGTATTAAAAGTTTGAATTTCGCCAAAACATTTGAAAAAATTGACGACAAAAAAGTTGCGGTAGTTTTTACCCCTAGCCCATCAGTTTTGACCTACTTTCGAATATGTTAAAATTATTGTATACCAATTTTATTGAGAATAAATCTCGTAGGTCTTTAAACTTTCATTTATAGTCTTTCCGAACTCAATTGAAGAACCAAGAGGTTGGCAGTATGTACCAGGTTCGGTTACTGACGCAGCAACTTGGCATTGAAATATTTGAAAAATTTGTTCCCATATTTATTTAACCATACCTATATACATGTCTGGTTGAACTAAATGTGGAGGTGGTAGAAATGTATATGCCCAGTTGAACGCGCGTGGGCAAACGGTGTATAACACAGCGCACTGGGCGACTGGGCAATAAATTTCAGATGTTGACAAGTGGTTGAGAAATTGCCTAGGAGTGCAGCGCAGTAATGTGGAATTTGGTGTGATTTAGGTAATTTTAATTTATTATAGTTACATATTTATCTTATATCCATAGGGTGGCCCCAAAAAAACGATTATTTTTTTTCGTGTCTCTTGTCAGTTTATCATGTTTTAAGAGCCCCCTCAAAAAATCAGCCCAACAAAAATTTTTTTAGAAATCGCTCAAGATTTTTAAAAATTTCCAAATTCGTAAAAAATTGATTTTTTTTTCTCGTTATTTTATCATTTTCTGGGTTGAAAAAAATCTCGATTCTGAAAATTTCAAATCGATATTTTAATTTCTAAAGGTCACTCATAATTATTTTAACTTGAAAAGTAGTGTATCTAAAATAAATATCAACGAACTAATAATTTTTTTATTGAATTTGATGAACAAAAGAATAGAAATAAATCACGAGACACTTAAAAAATTTCTCGAGGCGAAATTTACTACCGCAATGTATCAAATAGTTATAATTTTTTAATTTTTTAAATTTTAAGTGTCCTCGTGATTTATTTCTATCCTTTTGTTCATCAAATTCAATAAAAAAAATTATTACTTCGTTGATATTTATTTTTTATAGGCCGCTCGAAAATATAGGTACACTACTTTTAAAATTAAAATATCGATTTGAAATTTTTAAAATGATAAAATAACGAGAAAAAAATAAAAAAAAAATCAATTTTTGACGAATTTGGAAATTTTTTAAAATCTTGAGCGACCTCTAAAAAATTTTTTTTGAGCTGATTTATCGTTT
>NW_019417117.1:625494-649314 GCF_000390285.2 Anoplophora glabripennis
AAATATTTATTAGCAATTAAAATTTCTTGCCATATCAAAGATGATATTAGATTTATTTTTCTGGGGTGGGCCATGCACACCCCTGCTCCCCCCTAGCTACGCCCATGACTTCATTTTTCAGAATTTGTAACCAACAAAGATCCAAGGTCACAGCAGAATAATTTGAAACATCTTTCGCCGTTCAACAAAATAGTCGTGTTCCATTTTAGCAGTATTATTTTTATTCTCCTAAATTTTGGTCGATTCCCACAAACCCACAATGGGGATACGTTTGGTATAAAAAACAGTAGGTGTCATATGCGCGCACTGAAAAAATTTAGGAGGGTCAACGGATACTATAGCCCTATTTCCTAAAAATATGATAAAATTTTGTATCTAAATCGTTCATATAATGAAGATATACAAAAATCTTCCAAATATTATCAGCCCCCAACTGAAAATATTTCATTTTTGAATGAAAAAAATATGGGTGGATTTTCATCTAAGTACATCAATTTTGAAGCAGCTGCAAGTTTGAAAAACTACCAAAATATGTCAGTTGAAAGCAAAAGCTCACATCACAAAAATAATAAAAAATCGATTATTATGCATTAGGGTTATTTAAAAAATTCAAAAATTTTCCAGAAACCTTGGGGCCATCTAGCGGTCAAAGTAAGCGATTGCAGATACGAGTGAATTAGAGCAAATGGGCTTATTTTGCGTCCAGGAATGTATGGCCTTCCTTTGTACACGTACTTATGGAACGACCCGTATAGATGTACACTCACCGGGATAGTGATAGAAATAAATCGCACAGGAAACGTAGGAACATGCAAATTTACGTAATATATTTACAATAATAATAAACATCCCCGCGAAAGCCCGATAAAATTTTTAATTATTTATTGGCATTACCGGACCTATTTCTGGAGTCCGGTGTTTAATTTTTTAATAGTTTACGACTTTGGGAAGACTACTTAATGGTTTTGTTTGCTTTTAAAAGTGGATCTCAATTATGCCGTTCGAGCACATAGTGGGATGTAGGAGTACATTACATTACACATGCAGTCCGGGAAGATATATTGCCAGCAGAAAAAATAAATCAGTGATGTGTAAATGTTTCTTCTAAAAACTTTCTAAATATATCGGCAGTGTTTCACTAAACCGCATAATGGATGGCTAAGAATAGACCTTTATTAATAATTTTGGAACAATTGTCGGAAACTTTCTCACCAAATAATTTAATCGACACGACTGATAACTGAAGGCCTCAGTACTGATTTCGTGACGTCACAAATGCAGGCAATATATCACACACGTGTTACTGGGAAAAATAATGGAAGAAAATGGTGTTTTTCTCGTTGGTGAGTCATAAATTGTAAGCTGTAATAAACCTGTTTTCTGAAAAATCACTAAAAGTCAGTTTGATTTTTATTTATGGTACAATTATGGTATATCTACCTATTCAAGATTGAATAATTGATAGAAACTTTTCCAATTATTTGTAAATACTTGTAAATAACGAAAGCATAGACTAAACATATTTTAAGTAATGTAATACGTTTCGATCTATCTCGACGCACCAAAATATCTCGAAAATGTCAAACCATTTAAAAAATTTGATGATGGTACCTACTAATTAAATACTGCCAAATCCATGCAAAAATTTGGAAGTACGAAAATACTACGAGATTTCGAAAACTCACATCTGTCGAAATTACTGTTGACTGTAAGCCAGATGTCACAAACAGGAGATCAGAAATAAATGACTGAGGGTCATTTATGACTTACGATTTCTCAAAAGTCAATGACTGAAGGTCAAAGGTTAGTGAGCTTAGAGCAAATGTTCTCGAATTCTCGAACAATAATTAAATTAATTATTGTTATTTCATCTACGACAACTGCATTTTCGTATTTTAAAAATCATTCAACCCCCAACCCCCCCATTATGTTTTTTACCTTCTATATAGAGAACAAATATAAACAAACTTTTAAAATCTCCATTAAGAAAAAAATATCTTATTATGAAATATGTTTTATAATATGTACTTTCATCCTGATCTAGACAATAGGCATATATTCCAAGCAATTTTTTTTATGATGTCCTATTATTATTTATTTTACCTTTATATGTTTTAAAAGGTTTGTTAAAAATATCTAACATGATTTTGATCATTTTTTATTAATTTTGTACTAAAAATAGTACAAAATACACCCTGTATTCTGAAATAAGTGCTTTCCTTGAAAAATGTGATAGAGGGCACGAATATGAGCAACTTTTATTAAGCAACTGATGATCTAAATCCTTCTGTTTTCTAGAAAATTAATTAAGAAAATTTATCATAAATGTAAGTCGACCCTGTGCATCTTGTGCATGTGCGTTGTGTGTTGCAGTATTACTTGCGACATTGGCCGAGAAGTGGGTATGTCTAACAGTATCGTGTGGCGTGTACTACGGGAGCAATTATTACACCCCTATTATGTACAAAGGGTTCACGCATTAAATAACAATGATTTTCAGACTCGTGTGGAATTTTGCCAGTGGTTTCGGCATCAAATAGCACAAGATTGTTTATTCGTTGAATTATTGTGTCACTTCTAAACGAGATTTGAATAAATTTCAACATTTTCGAACATAAAATTTAAACCGTCAAAACCGGTATAGGCTGTCACACATGGGCGTAGTTACAATTTTTGCTTGGAGTGTGCCTAGGGCTGCAAGCTCTATAGAAACCTCTTAAAAAAAAACGCCCGACATACCGATATAAACTTTGAACACTTTACACGTTTTGATTTGATTCTAAAAAAAGTTCACGCACTCACTGACTTATAGATCTGACAAAGATGATAATATGTATTATCTAAGTACATCTTTTTTTCTGTGGTCGTCACCGGGCTTTCTGGAGTGGGCTGTGCATACCCCATACCCCTCTTGCTACGCCCGTGTCAGTGCCACACCAGGGATGGCTTTTAAATTTGTTTAAATCTTCATGTGAAAAATTTTGTTTCAATTTAAAACGTAATGTTTTAGACTATCAGCTGCTTAATAAAAGTTGCTGATTTTCGTGTCCTCTATCACCCTTTTCAAGGAACGCACTTATTTCAGAAACACCCTGTATATTGTATCCATGAAGGCAAATAGAAATATAGATGATTTTTTTGTCTTTATAACTCAATTAATATACCAGTAGTTCCAATTAAGAAACACGTAAATAACGAATCCTTTTCCAATATTTAATCTGCATGGGATGTCTCTATAGTTTTAACCCTAGTTGCCAAAAAAAAAAAATTGCCCTGAAATAAATAAATACATCCATAAAATAAAAACGAATTTGGCATTTTGGGAAACTCTCCTGCTTGGTTAAGAGTAGTAGTAATAAAGTAAGAAGCAATTTGTAACATTTCTTTTTCAAAAAGTAAGTGGTGCCAGAGACAAAAAATATTTTCTGTGAACCTATTGTAAGGTGCCACTTTGATATAAAATATTTATTAGCAATTAAAATTTCTTGCCATATATCAAATTTTAAAGTAATTGGCCTAAAATATATTATTTAAATTTTAACATCTTATGTATGTAAAATTCCCTTTTGTTTAAGAAATTGGGAATAAATTTGTTGGTTTAGAATTAAAGTTTGTCTCAAATTTGATGGCATCATTTTTGTAGAGATTTGCAAAGTGGGCTGATCATTTCAAAATTTGGTATACAGGGTGTTTGGGAAAGTTGGTACAAAATTTAAGGGAGTGAAAGTAGTAAAAAACGTTCCTATAAACATTGGCCTTACGGAGCACCGTTACTGACATATGGCCCTCCTGATTAAGATCACGGAATGAAAATTGTAAGTAATAATCATACCATAAGGGACTTTAACTACCATAAGTTTCATCAAAATCGGTTATAAAGGATAGTTTTGTAACTAATCTTAACAGAAATTTTTCGAATTTTTTTTATTCCTTTGAATAATCAAGCAAATAATACTATTTTTTAATGAATTAGACTTTTTTTGAAGAAAAAATGTATTTTTTTTTTCGAATTCTGCGTAGTTTAGTCAAAAATGATTATTTTTTAAATAATGTATGGCTGAGAACAGTAACATTTTTTAAAACATTTTTACATAGTAGGCATCTTTCATACTGACAGTTTCATTGTAATGATACTAATGATTGTCACTTTCGCTTGCAATGATTTAAATTCTTATGTTTCTTTATTTTCTTAGTTGTGATCTTTGTGCTCAACTTTGCATTTCATTCGATTTTTTTACAACCATGAACCATCATGCTTTTACTAACCGTGAATATGCTGATATGCATTTTATTTATGGTTTCTGTAATGGAAATAATCTGTCGGCTCAAAGAGTATCGGCAGCGTTTTCCTGATAGAAGGCAACCCTCTGCAAGATTGTTTCGGAAAATTCATGCAAGGGCTATGAAATCAGAAACCCTAACTCCAAGATATACGATTTAGACGAAGTAATTTTACGATTTTTTTAACGTAATCCCATTGCGAGTGTAAGAAGAGCGTCTGCCCGTGATGGTTCATGGTTGTAAAAAAATCGAATGAAATGCAAAGTCAAGCGCAAAGATCACAACTAAGAAGATAAAGAAACGTAAGAATTTAAACGATAGCGTACGCGAAAGTGGCGATCATTAGTATCACTACAACGAAACTGTCACTATCAAAGATGCCTACTATGTCAAAATGTTAAAAAAAAGTTACTCTTCTTAGCCATATATTATTTAAAAAATAATTATTTCGGATTAAACTACGCAGAATTCTAAAAAAAGTAGACATTTTTTCTTCAAGAAAGTCTAATTTATTAAGAAATAATATTTGCTTGATAATTCAAAGGAATAAAAAAAATTCGAAAAATTTCTGTTGAGTAGTTACAAAATTATTCTTATTTATATCCGATTTTGATGAAACTTATGATAGTTAAAGACCCTTATGGTATGATTATTACCTACAATTTTGATTCCGTCGTCTTAATCAGAAAGAAAGTTATTTTAAAAAATATCCAAATGATAAGACCCCTTTGGAGGGCCATATTTCCGTAACGGTGCTCCGGAGGACCAATGTTTATAGGAACTTTTTTTACTATTTTTGGCCTTACTTTCACCTCCTTAATTTTGTACAAACTTTTCCAAACACCCTGTATACATAAATTTTAATTGCCAATAACTTTCCCTAATCCAATTTTTTTGTACAAAAATTATATTTTGCCTAAACAGATATGATTATTTTTTCAAACTGAATTTTCAAAATCCGGAGATTTCCTGTATACAGGGTGGTCCGAATTTTATGCAGGAAACTTCGAGGGTAGATAGATCTCTTTAAAATAATAGGTGTTTGCCTTATAAACATGGGTCTGGAACGGCTTCGTTTTAGAGATACAGGGTGTTAAATTTGTTGATTTTTTGTTTATATCTCCGGAATTTATTAACCGATCTCAATAAAATTTGGTATAGATAATGTATGCCAGTAGACCTTGCATTCCCTAAAATTCGAGCTCTAGAGGTTCAACCAGTGGTGTACAACTGGACAGGGGTCGCCCTCTTTTTATAANTTTTTGACGTTTGTAGAAAAATGTGATTAGGCACGCTATTTAATGATTATATTCTATATTTATATAGAATTTAACCTAAATAAGCGACCCTACAGGTAAATGAATTGCAAAACAGCTTACAGAGCTAGTCGTTGGTCTGGTCTGCTGATTTTTTTCGAATATTACCAAATTTCTGTTCGTGCCGTTTGTGTTAAAATACAAAAAAAATGTGTTCGACACTAAAATCATGTTTCGTATAATATACAGGGTGGTCCAGATTTTAATAGACAAACTTCAAGAAAGAACTAAACAACAAAAATTAACATCACTTTGCTCGATAAACATAGGCGCAGAAAGTCACCGTTTATGAGATATAGGGCGTTGAAATTAACAAAAAATAAAATTTATCCAAATTTGGTACACATTTTTTCTTCTAGTTCTGTATGCACACATACCAAATTCAAAAACCAGTGGCGGAGAAACAAGGATATCGTTTCCTTATTCAAAGTAAAACTTCTACGCCACTGAATTAATTGGTAATATGAAAACATTTTACAACGGTCTGAAACATTCGGATGAAAAAACACGCTTTTATTTTTGGCGAAAAGTGATTGGTTTACGAGTTATGACTTATGAGACATATTATGAAACGGTTTTTCAGATATTTAAAAAAATTGTTTTATTTTTATTAATTTCAACGCCTTGTATCTCATAAACGGTAGCTTTCTGCGCCTATGTCTCTATTGTATAATACTAGAAATCGCGTCCCCGATCCCCAACCACCCCTCTGGACTGGGCGCCAATAGAGGACAAGCCTTGATCGCAGCGGCCCATCTGTAAAGGNTGCGAAATACTTCGCACCCTAGTGCGCGAAGTATTTCGCGCACGGTGTCATGGTAACGTAAGAATCCGAAAAAAAGTGTCACTTCGCATATTGTTGTCAATGCGCAAACCTTGTCATTTTTTGAAGTTTGTAGAAAAATGTGATTAGGCACGCTATTTAATGATTATATTCTATATTTATATAGAATTTACCCTACAGGTAAATTAATTGCAAAGCAGCTTACAGAGCTAGTCGTTGGTCTGGTCTGCCGATTTTTTTCTAATATTACCAAATTTCTGTTCGCGCGGTTTGTGTTAAAATACAAAAAAAATGTGTCTGACACTAAAAACATGTTTCGTATAATATACAGGGTGGTCCAGATTTTAATAGATAAACTTCGAGAAAGTACTAAACAACAAAAATTAACATCACTTTACTCGATGAACATAGGCGTAGAAAGTCACCGTTTATGAGATATATAGGGCGTTGAAATTAACAAAAAATAAAATTTATCCAAATTTGGTACACATTTTTTTCAAATATTTCTTCTAGTTCTGTATGTACACATTCCAAATTCAAAAACCAGTGGCGGAGAAACAAGGATATCGTTTCCTTATTCAAAGTAAAACTTCTACGCCACTGAAGTAATTGGTAATATGAATACATTTTACAACGGTCTGAAACATTCGGATGAAAAAACACGCCTTTATTTTTGGTTTACGAGTTATGAGACATATTATGATGCGGTTTTCCAGATATTTAAAAAAATTGTTTTACTTTTATTAATTTCAACGCCTTGTATCTCATAAACGGTAGCTTTCTGCGCCTATGTCTCTATTGTATAATACTAGAAATCGCGTCTCCGATCCCCAACCACCCCTCTGGACTGGGCGCCAATAGAGGACAAGCCTTGATCGCAGCGGCCCATCTGTAAAGGTAAGACGAACATCAAGTGGGGAGCGACCGGTCCACCGCAACTGTTAACTACTGCGATCGGAAGGAAAACAGTTGACGATCGAGCCTCTCGAGAAGACAGCGTACGCGGCCTACCCAGATCCTCAAAAACACGCGCGTCAGACATTGCGAGTGTGAAATGTCCGACGAAACGAACTATGCTCTGAAATAGAATCGATTTCGGCGTTTCGAAATGACGGTGTCGGCGGGCATTGTTCTGTTAGTTCTGGCGTTTCCAGCGGCTCTGGCCCTAAAGCCCGTGACGATCTCGAAGTGTTGCAACCACGACGAGGTGCTGATGTCGGATTTTAAGTGCTTAAGGAACGAGTCGAGCACCTGGGAACTGCTGGTGTTCACCGCGCGGGAAGGCCTGAAGAAGTTCAGCGGCAAATTGCCGATTCACTGGAAAACCGTGGAGAACCACAGACCGAAGTGCGAGAAACCGGTGATGTTGTTCAACGAGAACAAGAGTAGTGTCCCCTTCTTCAACGGGTCCCTGTTCAGCTTCCACTATAACAAGTTGTTCCACCCCGACCAGTTCTGCCTGGACTACCACTTCACTATGGTGTGCATCGACCCCCAGAGCATTTCTTATCCCGTTGTTAAAAAATGCTGTGGGGACGACGCTATATTCTCGCAGAAGAACAACACTTGTATATACTTTAAAGGTGACACTTACAAAATTGACATAGGTCAGGACAAGACGCTCGGGGCAGGGTTTCCTTCTTGTCCGGACAAGAGGCACCAAGTTGTGGCTGAACTGCACGAGTCCAAGATATTGGGCAACGGCAGTTTGTCCGTGAACGATAAGTTCCTCTTGCCAGCTGGGAATTTTTGTCTGGAACACGTGCTGGAGCATGCCGGTAAGTTGACGCCAGGAGAACCATAGCATTAATTTTCCCCGCAAAACAAGCTTCAAAAGAAATGAGTAAAAACAACACACACACATAAATATTTTAAACTTTAAATGACCTTTTAAGTAAATGAAAAACGTTATTGATAAACAGTTCGTTGTCCCGTCGACAATTGCTATGTTTTTCTTAGAACATAAGCAATATTCCCATTGGTTGGAGAAATACATAAAATTAAAATTCAGGACAAATACCTTTTCATATAATTTATGTACATGTATGCATACATTAGTGAAAGAATTATGCATGATGGCACGCATATTCAACAAGATAGGAAGTGGAGTTGAACCCGTATTTTTGATTGATTTAATTGAGAAAAAGTGAGATTGTTATGACTCATCATAGTAACTAAGTATAAAGTTCGCAATGTTTGCAGTCATTAATGTCGAAGGTTTTAAGGTGAAAGTAAGTGATGTTGCTCGTAAGGTGAAATTATTTTAAATTTTCAATGACTAAGAACTCTACCACTGGCGGTGAAAGCACTAAAAACGTTACCATGTGTTTATTAGTACACCTCTTTTTGCTGACTATAGTTAAAAGAAATTTTTATGTACAAGGTGTTTCCTCTAAAAATCCTAAGCCTGATATCTCGAAAACCAAAAGAGATATCTAAATTTTACTATATTTATAACATAATAACTTTTCGATTCGATTAAGGAAATGAAAATCCAGTAAATTCTGACCTACCAATTAATTTTGGAATGGATGTAAGTGCTTATCATATCAAGTTTTACTGGTTAAAATTGTTTGACTAGAAATTATTTAATTCGATGTTTTTTAAAACGTTTTCGTCTTTATTTTTCCAAGTTATAAAAAATAGTTAATTCAAAAGGGCAATTGATAAAATGTATTGGAGACTATGGATTTAACTTGATTAAAAGCAATAACTTTAAACTGCAAATAAAACATTTACCGAAATAGATTTAATTTTTTTAAATTTTCAGTCGGTTCTTATTTTTGTCAATAAATAATTTTGTTTAGAGAGCACGAATATGAGCAACTTTTATTAAACAACTGATGGTCTAAATGCTTCTCTTTTCGAGAAATTAATTAAGAACGTAAGTCGACCCTGTGCATCTTGTGCACGTGCGTTGTGTGTTGCAGTATTACTTAGTCGGCGTATAAGTACATATTGTAAAATAATCATAAAAACTACTTAGGAAAATGTGAAATCGTATATAAAAATTAAAACAAGTAGATAATTAATTGTTAATAGTGCAGTAGATACTCTAAATAAAATAAGTTACCATTTTACCAAGATTAATTTAATGTGAAATAGTTCCCAAACACCGATGTCCCAGAAATAATTGAAACATTGAAACATTTGGAACCGCACATTTAAATTATCAAAGGCAACAATTTTTGTCTAATATTTTTGTTTTCGAAAGACTCTTAATTTGTAAGAGAATATAATATTAAAAAATTCTAAATTCTTGTTGCACGAGACTGCGACTGAAGTCGAAACTTAGTTGTTTTACTGATAAACAAAAGATTTTAAGATCATTCCATAAAATATTAGTTACTTAGTTATTTCTTTAATCCATAGGCTACTCGTTAGCAGTGGGTACAAACCAACCGAAAAAATTTATTAGACAAAAGTGTTGCTTTTGATGGGTTAAAACTTTGGCGCTTAATTTTGGGACACCCTGTATAATAATTTTTTGTTCTTTAAAAAAATATATACAGCTTATATCTATATCTGGAATCAGTGATCTTTTAAATCAAATTCAAATGTCGTTTGAGTACAAATCTCGACATACACGAACTTTAGAACTTAAATATCTCATTTTATTTTCGAGATATCGTGCATTTTTAAATGAAACCCTTATACCTATGCTTAAGTGCAAATTATGATATAATTTTAAAACTTGCAAAAACCAATTCTAGGATTTCTCGATATTTTTTTGAAGACCGTTTCTTGAACTTTCTTGCTTTAATGCAAATCGATATGTTTTTAAGTTTTGCTCAATAGCTTTCTTCTTGGTTTCCGCAATTTCAATGATTCTCAAAGATGTGAGGTAACTATCCAGAAAATTTATATTAATGCTGTATATAGGATTTGGTATCGGCAACGCACATGGCAATGGATAAAAATAGAAATAAAAGAATCAGCTGGTAAAATGTCAATTAAAAGTTCTCACAAATTCACAATTGTACCACCATTGACTATAATTTGTATAGAAAATACAACTAATTGTCACACTTTACCAACAAATTGTATTTAAAATGTTTGAATAAAACCTCACCGTTGTACAGTCTTTCCGAAGTCAGGTGAACATGTAAAAACGCCTGGCAATAAAATTTAATGAGTTTCATAAGCGTCCCTAAAAAAGTTTTCTGATGACTGTAAAAACTTATAATAATTTGTATATAATGTGCAGAAAATTTCTATTATTTGTTCATTTAGCCAACAACACATTTTAATTATTTATGTCCTCAAACAATTTTGTTATATTGATGGTAAATTTCGTTTTGTTCCATTTCAAAAGGTCTCCAAAATGCCATGTTGTAATAATATTATTTCTCCCTTTCGCAATTGTAATATCAATGATTAATAGAAGGTGCCTATAAAAAATTAAAATTACCTGAATCACACCAAATTCTGCATTGCTGCACTGCACTGCTGGGCAATTTGTCGACCACTTGTCAACTGCTGAGATTTATTGCCCAGTATTGCCCAGACTATAATAAAGTATATCTCGAAATATATTTTAATAAATAACTACAATAACAGATACAAGTTGTAGAATTCAACAGGATAATACTAATAAATTTTACTGCAATAAAAATAGGTATATTTTTTTGAAGAATGACATACGAAAATTATTTATATGCATAATTACAATAATGATAACATTTGCACAAAATGGAGTCATAATAATATCGTAAATTTTTATAAGATATTTTTTCCGCGCAGTAAAAAATACCTGAAGAAGTTAATGGCAAACTAAATTGAATACTTATTTATTTTACATATATTGAGATGCATATTTAAAATGCCTGTGTCAAAAAATTAAATAAAATTGAAATAAAAATTGTTGCTTTTTTAACAGGATCTTTTCTACAAAGGGAAATGGCAGATCTAACCAAGGATGGATAGATATTCTGTCGGTAACATTAACAACATAAACTGTATGTTTAATGCTACACCGGTTTCGAATAGAAAGCAACTAAACAGATATTTTCAATTTTATGCTCTAGAAAACCCATTGTGGAAAACCATAAAATGTTCATCTACTCCATCACGAACTGTATAATGACTGTAATTAAGCGGGATATTGTAACGACACTCGAAACTATCATAAAAGTGGGTTGCCGATTACGGTCAGACCACTCTTTGCTTTGCTTGTTCGAGTTGATCCACAGAAAATCCAGAGGTAGGCATTTCGTTTGCAAATAAAAGGTTACAACAATCCTTCGTATTAGGAAGTAAACGGAAGGACACTTAGCAGAACGTAAACAATGTCATAAAACTTAAGAATTAAGTTCATTGTTTTATATCTCTTTTTATGTTCCAAGGGATATTTAAAATAAATTTGGGTATTATGCTTGATTTATACAAGGTGAATCTTAAAAATATGTTTAAATTGTTGTATTCCAAGCCCTGAGTGTATTTCAAATTTTAGTAAAGTATTAAATTTGGACTACGAAGCCGTCTGCATACGCGCAGAAAATCCAACCAAAATAGTTGCCAAAATTTTCACCTATGTTTCAAATTCAATCTCTGAAACTGACCAAAGAGGCCGCAAATCGCTTCAAACACCTAGTCATGACAGGCGACATCTGTTAAAATTTCGCCCCAGGCGTTTAGAATCACGAAAACCCCAGGAAAGCTTATCTAAAGAATCAGCCATATTCCACGACGCGGAAATCAACTGTCATGAATCGTCGAATCCAAAGAGGCCAGATGTCAGAATCCATACCGAAGAGCAGTACCCGAGAGTTGTCAGAGCCATTGAGCGTGATGGAACGTCGACTCTGGTGTCGTGTAGTTCAATAACTAGAGCAGAAGTCTCTGGTTAGTGTATAAACATACACAACCCGAATTCAAGCGTATTCATTACCTTTCGATTCTTTGAAGTCGTCCATACTTATGTAAAGGGAAATAAGTCCTAATGCTGTACTGAGTGCTCCGCACGACGGGTCCGAAAAAACGGAAAATCATCAATTAATAGAATTTTTCGCAATTTATTTAATGAATTTCAACTTGAGACGTAACAATATTTTGTAAAAATTTACAATAAACTTTATATCAATTCAAAACATTGTTAAAAATTCACTTTTTCACATTAACTAGTTAATAAAACATTTTCCACTTCAGAAATTCTCAAAGGTCACCTTAGAGTCTTATAGGTAATAAAGTTACATATTTGCTTGCGGCTTTTCTAAAGAATACGCCTCTTTTGACGTATTTAGAGACGATCTGACATTAAAAAATTAAATAAAACACTAACGTTGATTTACAGGGCCCAATCTGTTTAAAATAGCTTTCTAACAAGTTTACTTCTAACGCCCCCACTTGATTTATCGCAGAGGAATAAAAATCCATCGATTTATTTCAAAACTGACGCCACATAAAATCGTATATCTGTTCGATTAGAAATAGTTGCACAAGTTCTCGATTCTGCACTAGCGCGGTGGCGAACGAGACCGAATTTTTCTGGACAAAGAGGCAGCCAGTTCAGACATGAATTCAGTAAATATTTATTTATGATTGTATCGACGAGTCATCGTACCCAAGTGTCGTACATTGGAAGTTGAGACTAATGCTTTCTATTATTTTATTATAAAATAAATATTATTGAACCTGATAACAAATGTATGCCAATCATTTCCAAAACTATTTCGAAATTTATTGTTGATGACGATATAATGAAGACGAAACGTCTTTGCTAGTTATTTTGGGTAGGGCCTAAAAAGTTTTGACTGAGGTCTTCTCTATATATTTTCGTTAAATGATCATGAAAGTAGAAACGATTTTGTCAACCTTCTTTTAACATTTTCTTCTAAGTAAAAGTTTTAATCGAAATATGTACAGAATGATTCAAAACTTATCAAATTAGGACTGTGGTGTATCACGTCAATATTGGAGTTGATTTTGTTAAAGATTTTTTTTCTATTCCTTACAGAAGAAAAGAAAAAGAAATTGTCCAATTTAAATAATTATTAACCGCTACTTAATTGGGCGATTTTACCTTAGACTCTGCGATAAATAAAAATTAGAAGTTTTTATCATTTGTTGTTGGTTTTTATAACGTTAACATTTTATAATAGGTACATAAATAGACACCGCAATCTACAGGGTGTTAGACTGCCTTAATTTTAACAAACGATAGAATACATTAAAATAAACAAAAAAACCTTATATGACATGGGTCCTAAACTCAACCATTTCCGAGAAAAAAAAAATCAAAATATTCAACTTGTTCGATTAACTAAGGAATATTGACATAACTGCGTGCATAGAATACCATAAAATACAATGTTTATCACTTTTTTGAACTTCTTTATGCTTAATTCTAAAAAATAAGTGTTGTAATAAATTTAAAATTCGATAAAATTCATGTCGAGCAATGTGACAACGGCGCAGCGAATAACACGAAGTACTAAGATGTCCAGCCAGCAATACGCAATTCAGTTGGTATCTGGAATTGGACCGTGTCTGAGTGTTTTTCCGTACCACTATTTCCTTTTCTGGTGACATTTTGAGCATATGTTGTAGTTTGTTTTGTACTTGTGCATTTAAAAATTACTGAATTTGGCTTTTTGATAAGCACCTAAATTATTTTTAATACGTATGATTATTTGGATGACGTGAATCTTTGAGTACTTTAATTACATATTTTTCAAATTCCTACTTTGATTAAAAGTTAAATGCCTGTTTTAAGAGATTCATAATTACTAACATTCGAGCTAATATTTAAGCACAACACTATCTTCGTACTAGAAAATTGATACATTTTATTTTATTTATTTAAAAACTGGAAAACAATTGTCTTGAAATTTACCAAATGTTTCACAATAATGGCTGTTTACATTTTTTCCGTAGGACAAGTCTGCCGCGTGCGTACATGGTATGCATCAGCTGTATAGCTTAGGTTAAGCGCTGTTGTCACGTTGTGATGAAACTCCCCAATATTAATACTCGCTATATTTTGAAATCTGTTAATCTTACGCCCCTGTAATATACAACTTTTTTGTTCATTTATGATTACTGTATCTCATGCTGAAGTAATGGTAGTCAAACTTCTTACACCCTGTATATTATGTTGGTAAGCGGCAATACGCGTTGTAGTAGCAGAAATAGTCTTAATTTGTGGTCAACCTATGTGCCGCTCTATGCGCACGATACACAATGCTACTGACTATCGTAAAAACACGTGCCATATAATCGACCAAGCAAAGTGTCAAACTCACTTAGATACAAACGACAATGAATAGTACGGCCAGCGTCCCTCAGCAAAAAACCGACACGCCAGGCCGACAGGGCAGGGCAAGATATCGAATAAATTGATCGATGCGAAGCTTCAGATCAGAGGTAGACATGTGCATACTGTTTGTGCATTTGTAGTATAATTTCTTATTAAAATAAATCAATGGAGGTGAAAAATAAAAGAAAGGAATTTAATTCCCAGTCGAATAATGTCGTGTTTTTATTTTAACATCCTGAAAATAATGCGGAACATTTCAAGGCACGCGATAAATTGTTACAGTAGTTTATTGGCTTATTTTTTTCTTGAAATTCTCTCAACAAATTTCGTAGGGAGTGTACAAATGGTTTTATTATATGTTTCCTCACTAAATATAAATAAAAACAAATAATAAAAAATACAAGCATTTTTTGACTTTATGACTTTTGTGCGTTGGGTATCAAAGGCAAGCGTCGCCCATGCATAATTTGTGCAGTAACTAGACGTTAAAAAAATTAACACGGTTAATTTACGCAATGCACATAAATTTTCTGAGAAATTTTATTTGTGTTAATAAACTTGAATACAGGCAATGAGAAATGGAGTCAATATCGTAAAAAAAATTATAAGATCCTTATAGTCTCCGAGAAAAAAATTATACGCGTGACCTCAGCAACTCCGAATACTGAAATCCGATTTTACAATCGTCGTTACCATAATGTCTACCTGTTATCTGTGGTGTTTACAATAGTTTTTTAGTAGTTAGTGTTAAAAATGGTTTGCGTGTATAGCAACTCGGAGTTGATGGATATCGTTTTAATTTATGGTGAAGCATTTGTGTTATGGTGAAGCAAGACAACATTTGTGTTAGTTCGTAGAAACTGAGTACCTAATACGGACTCAAATGTGTTTACACGTCGGCGGATAAAATTTTGAACGATTGTTGTAACATCGGGAATGTCAAATTATTTTATTATTTAAAAACACAAATTAATTTTATTAATTGATAATAACAATAGCGGCAAAAGCAGTTGAATTTGCTGATATAAAATAGGTGCTATAGAATTCTATTTATTACTTTCTTTGCGAAACTTTTTTTTATCACGCTTTGCCGCCATGCCGGTCGCATTGTGCGGGGTCAGGTTTTACAGTGGACCAGTTTCCAGTGCCGTGCAGAAGTGTATTTTAAATCATTTTCGAATTGCCCTTTTTGATTTTTTCTGTACAAAATTGTATTTGTAAGAGTCCCCTGTACATCCAAAATTTTTTTTGGATAAGTTCTGAATCACCCTGTATGTCTTCACTTGGTGGAATTACTACTTTTGTTTTGTAGCATAATTTTTAGAATCCACTGTCAGTAAGATAAGATACGCTGTTTTTTGATGTATAAAAGTAGAAAATCCACAAAAAGCAGTCTGTCAAACCGATTTTTAATTGTTTCTGTTTTACGATTGAAACTGAATCGATTTCTTTGAGTACGAACCAAATTTCCTCACTTCTCAAGCAATCTAGGTAACAACAGGGCCACCTCATAAAATTCCAATTCCAACCCGGCCGAAAATAATTGGCACCGAAGTCGTGTTGATAAATTATTTAATCTTTTTTTTAGAAATACACAAACACGTTTCTAGTTGATACAACAACACATGCTCATTTCTATTAGCATAACGTACTCTGGCACTTGCAATCCAGTTATTATTTCTAGATTTCTTTACATACCTATCGAAACCGCGACATTATTTTCGGCCTACCGATCCAAGTTCGAATTTCGTGGGCGAGGAGATTTTTGTGTCTGTAAAATTTGCGAGGACGTGTTTTTATTTAAAATATGAAGTAGTCCAATAATTTTGTGTAGGTTTCCATGCAATTTTCTATATTTAGAGTTAGATGTACGATGTACACATAAAAGTGGGAAATATACAGGGCGAGTTGTACTCAAAATTAAATCATAGTACTTTTGAAAATCAATAAGCTTTTTCATAACAACATTTTTTGAAAAATGCTCCCTCTTCTATACGGGTTGTAACTTTAAGTGGAGGTGTTTTTTTAGGGGTAAGTACGTGTTCCCCCAGAATACGAATCAGAAATAATTTTTTTACAATGCGAAGTTACAATGAAAAATAATTTAGTAAAACAGATTGCTTTTGTACAACGACGAGTTAGCGACGAGTTATTTTAAAGCACCATATTTTTTTAATATCACTGTGGTCGAGCGCCGAACATAAAAAACATTCTATCATTTCTAAAAAAATAAAACATTTTACATGATTTATTAAAGACGTGTTAACTAATATTAGTACGGAGATATGTTACTAATTGTAAATATATTTTTTTAATCAACTATTACACAGGGAAACTAATGGTAAATAATTTAGCAACAATAGATTACTTTAATATGACGACTTGTTATTTTAAATTTAATTTAATTGTTTTATGTCAACGTAGATAAAGCGCCGAACATTAAAAAAAATTTTTCTTAGTAATTAAAAATTTGCACATGCTTTATGAGTACCTGTTATCCAATATGGGTATGTAGATACGTTACTAATTGTAAATAAAACTAAATTATGTTTTAAAATAATAATAAAATTTTATTTTAATCATTTTAAGTTTTACAAACAATTATGTGTTGCTATTTTTTTACTCAAGGCGGGTGGTGTGGAAATTTGCTTTTTAATAACCTTTCGTTTGTTATGAGATTTGACAACAATGCACAACCCAGTATATGCTCTGTGTGTGTATGCTCTGCATCTAACGCGGGCCGTTATTTGAGGAAACACTAGCTTGTCAAGCGGCGGGGTATGAAAATTACTAAAAAAAAGGTAAAAAGGAAATGAAGTTTCCACGAGGCTATTTGAAAAAATAAACTATTTATATATTTTTTAAAGGTCAAAGGTAATGAAGTTTAAAAAATAAATGTGTATGCATATTTTTATATTTTTCCAAGTAACAGAGATGTTCAAACTGATTTTGGATTATTTTATGTTTCATGAGAATTTCACTAAAAATATTTGAAAGAAGAAAATAAATAAAATTGTGCAAATTTAATTTTATTTATACTATAACACAGTTGAAGTACTTGTTTAGAAACTGTTTGAAATGTGTAACATCATATGTAAACCTGAATATCTCGCAAACAGTTTGATTTGTCGAAACTAAACAAGAGTATCAATAACTAACGATATTATGGGAAACAACTACTCTGCGGATTAAAGCCCTGCCCAGCACTTAATTACACTCGCAATATCTAGTAAACAACCTAGATATAAGGGTGATTCACAACTTATCCAAAAAAATTTGGGAATAGATGCGGCATGAGAAATGGAGTCAATATCGTGAAAAAAATTATTGAAGTTATAGTACTTCCAAGCATTACATCGCTGAACAACTGTAGTCTCTAGCGTCATTCACAATACGCATGGAGAGCCACGTGGCCTCAGCGACTCTGAATACTGAAATCCTATTTTACAATCGTTCCGATAGTGTTTACAATAGTTTTTTAGTAGTTAGTATCAAAGACGGCTTACGTGAAAAGCAATTCGGAGTTAATGAATATCGTTTTAATTTATGGTGAAGCAAGACAACATTTCTGTTAGTTCGTAGAAACTGGATGAGACGGGCCCAAACGTATTTACACGTCGGTGGACAAAATAGTGAACAGTTGTTGTAACTGAGATATGTCAAATTATTTTATTATTTAAAACCACAAATTAATTTTATTAATTAATAATAACAATAAGGGCAAAAGCAGTTGACTTTGCCGATATAAAATAGGTGCTATAAATTTCTATTTATTTCTTGCCTTGCGAAATTCTTTCAAGTGTTTGTCCGTTTCTATCACACTTGCCTGCCGGTCGCATTGTGCGAGGTCAGGTTTTATCGTGGACCAGATTCCAGTGCCGTACAGAAGTGTATTTTTAAATCATTTTCGAACCGTCCTTTTTGATTTTTTCTTAACAAAATTGTATTGTAAGAGTCCCTGTACATCTAATTTTGTTTAATAAGTTCTGAATCACCCTGTATACATACCTATTGTACTTGAACAGAAAAGTACAAATTACAGATGCAAAGAAATATATGCAAAATAAATATCTGTTTGTATTATCTTACTTTAAAATTACGATGATTCGCAAGTTACTGCAGAGATATGTTATTTCATGATTTTTTGTCAAGATTCTTCTCTTATGCCAATTAAGTTGCCCTGTAAAATTTTTTTTTAGCCACAATGGCATAAAAGTATTTAGAATTTAACACTTACACCGGTTGAACCTCAAATGTGTACATATATTTTAAATATGTAGTTAATAGTTTTTTTTTCGAAAAAATTAGGAATAGAGAGCCATGTTTGAAATAAACATGCCGGATTTTTTTAATAGAAAATCTGTTGAGAACCGCTGACTTTTGCTATGCGGTGTTGCCAGTACCCTTAAACTCTTAAATTCTAACTTTTTATAAAAATAGGAAAAAAAGAGTTAGATAAATAAGCATTTCTTTAGACAATATGTCAGAAACTTGGAAATATCGCCATAAAAATTTAGAATTTTCCCATGTTGGTTATATGTAACCCACACTCAAAAAGTACAATTTTTTCTAGAGATCACTGAGGTAAAAACAGAAAAGTTGGGATGAAATAATGACAGCCACAACACCCCCTTACAACAACTCTTTCCGCAGCATGTAGAATTTGAATAATACAGTCTAAATTAGTATCTATTCATATGCCCAAGGTCCAAGTTTAAAACATGAATAAAATATCTCGAAGGACTTTTAAGATATCGGAAAAACGTTATTTCTATCCTCTTTTAAAAGGACCTTATTATTAATTTTCTGAAAAAGTTTATATAAAAAGTTATGACGTACGAACTGTCCTGAAAATAATTTTGGTGGATATTTTTTCACTTAATTTAATCTGGGTCAGTTAAATTCACACGGAAATAAACCAAAGCCGACTATAATTCAGAAGTAACTAATTTGCTTGTTAGTTACGTCAAAATTTCACGTATATTTTCAGATGTGATTAATAATCGCTCTGTTTATATGCCCAAAGTGATGTTTTCTCTGTGTATTCGTACCGTCGTGATGTCTGGATTAACGAGAGCAAGGTTGACACTAACGCGCTTGTATTTTTTTCGTACGTACGACATTCCACATGCCTCGGTAACTTCAGTAACAGGGCAGGTCTATTTTTACATCAAAATAGAAAGAGTCATTGCGCTTTGCCGTCCGAAACGCTTGGGATTCTTCATATTTCTCGCCGAGATTCATATTTTTAAACGCTTTTAAGAGGGCTGCCTTGTGGAATTTAGTCTGATGGATGAAGCTTTTTACATTTCGAATTTTGAGATAGTTGTGGAGGCTCGAATACAGACATAAAGACAAGAGATATTCCATTCTACTATAAAAGACCGTTTCAAATGATGGTCTCAGATGATCTTCAAGGTTCCTATTTAGGGCCATTTCTCTTCGCGATGTTCATTAATAACGTTAATTTAATGATGACTAAATCATTTTGCAAAAGTATGTATCTAGACCAGATTTTCTAAATTGCTTGCTAAAATGTGAAAATAAAAAAAATGTGTTTAATTTGTTAGTAATTTGCTGTCAAATTCTAAGGTTTACATTTTCACAGTGATTTCAATAAATGTCATTGTTCTTTTCTGATTAAGAAGTTTAAATGAGGAAAATAGAAACATTTTTCGTCTTCTACATGGTCATGTTTTATTAAAAAACCGCTCTGTGTAAAATTATGGAAGAGAAAGTCAATTATTATCACTTAAAAAAAATGTAGGCTGTATCCTAATCTATGCTATATCAAATATCAAAATACATAGTAGTAATTGCTATCTATAGCAGTAAATGCTTTTCTTACGACTTGTCTCTACATGTCTGATAATAAAGTCTCACAATGTGTATTAGGTTTAGTTGAATATATTTGTTATCACCCCTCTTAAAAGGGTTGCCCACTTTGAAAAATTCTTCAACAGGTACCTCCCAAGATGACTTTTAAGTTTGTTTACCTGTTTCTTAAAAGGATGATAATTTTCACAGATAAGCCTCAAATACATTTAATGAGGATAGCCATAGTAATGAAGATGCCTTTCTAGATGTTTGGTTTAATGAATTTAGATGGTCCTCAGGCAAACGTTAAAATTTGTTAAATCAGGGGATGTGATATTAAATAGCATCCACTTTTTAACTCGTGATCAAAAATATGAAATACACCGTATACAATCAAATGAAAATCAAATTAAAAAAAAATCCATTAAGAAAATTGTGCTATTCATGATTCGACTTGAAAATTCTAGCAGAACGTACTTAATATTTTTTTGTATAAAATGTTTAGTGGATAAAGTTTTTTTTTTGCTTAAATTAGTGTTGGAAATCGCACTTATCATGTTTTAGTTTTGGAAATATTTGATATTTTCGATGATGCTAACAAACGTCAACAAATAAAAAAATATGGAATAAACGGTTTATTTATTATTAACTTAATTAAGCGTTTTGCTTTATATTCTGTCAAAAAAGTGTTCGGAAATTGTCGATAAAACACAATATATTCAATTAATCATCAAAATATTTATTTTGTCTCCTTCAAAATATGCCCCATTTGAAGCAATGCACTTTTTCCAACGAACAACCCAGTCTTCAAAGGATTTTTTAAATGCATATTCAGGGATTTTTGTTTTATGGCTTCTATCGTCGGGAAACGTATTCCACGAAATGGTAATATGAGTTTGGGAAAGAGGAAAAAGTCAGCAGGAACCATATCCGTCGAAGACAGTGGCTGCTTCATGACATTCGTTGAGTTTTTGGTCAAAAATTGATTTACAATTATCGCTTTGTGGTGGTGCATTATTCTGGTGCAAAATCCAAGAATTTTCCTTCCATATATTTGGACTTTTGTGAAGGATACGCTTTTTCATACGCCTCATAATGCCCAGATAATATTCTTTGTTGACTGTTTCTCCATCTGGAAGGAATTCTGTGTGGACAACATCACGATAGTCAAAGATAACTGTCATCGTGGCATGATGTTGTATCTACGTTACGCGGAATTCTTAAATGACAAATTGCGGGTAAGAAAAATGTACTATTTTTAGAAATTGTACAGGGTTACTCACTATAATCTGACAATTTATTGTGAGTTTATTATTGAAATTACAAAACAGTTTTTAATACAAAAGATTTAGCTTTTTTATGAATTCTTATAATACAATATTTGAAAAAACAATTGAATAATGGAAATCACTAAATGAAATAATTTTTTTTAATGGAATACCCTATAAATTAGTGCATATTTAATTAATTACATTTTTATCTTTTTAAAAATATATAATATGTTACTGTTTGATTCAGGACTTTTCGACACATTTCAGTTTAAACCATTGAAAAAAATAGGAGGGAAATTTGTGTGACGGATCACAGTGGCTATGGACGAGGCACGTGGAACAAACAAATGACTTTGACAATTTTAAACACTAAGAAGTTTTAAAAAAAGAAAAAGATTATTAGACAAAAGTTGTTGTTTTGGATAAATTAAATACGTGATTCAAATTTTGGCACTTATCTCTGAAATATCGTGTACAACCATAATTTGTTTACGTTGCATTTGAGAGGGAATATAAATTCGTTTTCAGAATTTATCTTTCTAGAAAAACGCATTTTTCAAAATCGATCACACTGTACTTTGATATTAGTTAACATTAACAAAGGTTATGTTCCGATCTTTGTAACGTTGAAAATTGCTCTCGAAATTATATTGTTGCACAATAATAAAACAGCATTGTGAATGTAATTATTTCAATAGTTTCTATCTGTCACACGACTGATTGTAAGTACGTTGTATTTCTAGTTCTTCTAGAAGTCGTTCCTTTGTCTTTTTACAAGCAGGAATACATTTCTGCATTTCGCTTGATTGGATTTTAAGTATCTTAACCTAGATCTTCTGTTGCAACTGTTGTCGTTTGGCGACACAAATAGTAATAAATAAAACAGTTATTGCGTTCTTGCACGTTGAAGTCACTACCTTGAATATGTATGTATATGATTGGAAAAATATAGCGGCGTATTCTAACCAGTCCTTGCTAATTGCGTGTAATGATCAATTAATTATTTTTTTTGCTATTGTGAACTTGCAATGAGTACGAACACCGGCAACTTAAAAAACTATCTGCATATATTATAAATACATATATAACTGCAAATGACATAATAGTGAATGAATAAGCATAGATATAGATGAAAAGAGTGGCGACTTCATTACCTATTCATAGGCGATACTAGTAGCCACCCCATATTTCGAGAAAGTTGCTTGTTCAGAGCTTAAATGACTACAAAACTGTTCAACTGAAAGAGAAAAACATCTTTTGAGATTTTTCGAAACGGCACAAATTATTGTTAGAATCAGGCGACTCGGTGTATCCTTCAAGATATTTTTTTGACATGATTGATGCCTTTCTTGGAAAAGGTCATCGTCATCATTATTAAGAACGACCAGCAGGCAACAAATTTCTGGAGAACAGATGCCATTGTGTTTATCATTGTGAATGTTATCGTATGAAAGGCCTAAAGGAAGGTCTCTCTGTTATTGCATACATTTAACAACCTTCTTGTAACCGTTCTTCTTATCTTATTTATTAATTATTATTGTTTTTATTGTTTATTGATGATAAATTATCACGTTACAAGGGAATGTGTCACGTCTATTAATAAATACATGAAATGCATTCATCGATCTAGGAGTGTTAATCAGATTTTAGTCGATTTACGGCCTAGAATATAGCCTATATGCAGCTCAAACACAATTTTGAGTAATTGGCATAAAATGGAGAAAAATCGCAGAAATTCACTAGTATACAACGTTTTTTATATCCTTTACGAAATAATAGCAATAACTGTTATTAAAGTATTCCATATCGTTATTAGAACATCTAGTACTGGTTATAAGTTTTATAATAATAAATGTATTAAACTGTTGTATACTCTGTATGAGTTAAAAACATATGTCATTGTTTTCAGAAATTTTATTGGATAACTGTAATTACAAGCTAAGGTTCTAATGTAAACATACATAAAACATACTTTTAAGCATTAAAAATGAAGACAAATCGCTCCCAAAACTGTCCAGTTTATTTTCTTAGCAACGATGCACCCGTATTTTCTTGTATTACATGAGAATTTGCACTATAACTCTTCCACCTTAA